>NC_049204.1:58678917-58978917 GCF_013347855.1 Anguilla anguilla | reverse complement strand
ATAATTTAAGGGCCTACAGTCAAAGTAGGCACTGGGACTTCAGCACTTCTCTCTGTCCACACAAAGCGTGCAGCCTTAAGAACAGGGCACTAGCGCCAGCCTGCTTCCAGGCGGGCAGAGGTAGCCTGTCTCCACTATGCGAACAACTGTGGACAGCAGTCCCCACAGACCAGCAACGGAGACCAGTTTGCCATGCCTACCTGAATCACCCTCCTGTCACTAAAGGGAGGCTCTTTAGTGTGGGTGTGTCCTACCAGAAGGGACTTCTCCATCATAATCCAGCAGCTTACGGTGTGCACAACTTTCACACATCGGGACCCTTGAGAGCCCTGCCAATCCCCCTAATATGGCTGGTCCTCAAGCCATTACAGAAACTGGTGGCCATTGTTCTGGGAAGGTAAGATTTCACGTGTAAGATGTAAAGCAACTGGTGTCATTATTCTGTGGTCAGATTTACAAACATGGTGAATTGGCATAGAAATTTCAAGAGGCCCGTAAGTTTCTCAAGAAGTTTTTGTGACCCAGCTCTCAAATACGCGCCAAATATCTGTCTTTCATAGGAAACCTGTTTGTGGAAGAAAATTTGAGACGTAAAGGGTTTTTTTGGTCCAAATGCACATGGAATATTCCTGTGACCAGTAGGGTTGTCACAATATCCAATAATACTGTATGTCAGGATTCAAAGAAATTTTAAATAAAAAATGCTTTGTTTAATTTAAGCTTCTTGTCTGAGTCATTGTTTGAAATTGATTATGCTGCAAATAAGCAAAGGAAGCAACGCTAAGGCTACTAAAACTCGTAATCAATGCTGCCACTGGGTAATTGCTTACTTTAACATTGTCATAATTCCACTGTAATATAGAAAACGATAATATTGAAGATCACCATATTTCTAAAATCGACTATTTCAAAATGGGATATCGTGACAACCCCTAAAACTCAAGTATTGTTTGTCATATGTCATATTTATTACAAAGCCTAGAAAAAATGATTTTAATAATAACCTAATTTTGTTGCAGTTTAAAAGCACAAGATTTAGGGGCATAAATAAAAAAGGAAAAATCCAATTGCTTTTCGTACTGATCTGTGTATTGCAAATTAACACGATAAAGGCCAGTCAGAAGCATCTTAACTTGAGATTAACTTCAGAAGGATCTCTCGTTGCAGAAGTCCATACTTTTTGATTGTTCAGGAGACCCATTCTGACTATTGTTCACAGGCGTGAGTGTCCTGTCAGTGAGAAGCAGCACTGGAAAGTTCTTTCATGGTCTCTCTCCCCATAGGAGCATCAGGAAGTGGTGGGGGGCTCTCCCGGCCAATCGGCAGCAGCTGCTGCGGGAGGCCGTGTGGAGGCGGAGGTGGCACCTGGCGGCAGGTGGGGCGGCCCTGCTGGTGGCCCTCTCCGTGTTGCTCTTCACCCACCTGGACGAGTCCCCTGTCACTGGGCGGACCCGCCTGCTGGTCTTCACCAGAGATAACTTCATGGAGCTGGCCAATGTGACATCAGAGGGGGTGAGATCAGTATAATGATCATCATTTAAATGTGTTTTCCCTTTAAGAAAAAAGCACAGTAAACACGAGAATACAACTCAAAAGCATTTGAAATGTAATGGAACGTACTGCAGATGCAGTTTTATGTCATATTTTACTACATGGCCAAAAGTATGTGGACACCTGACATCCAACATCTCATCCAATATTAATGGCATTAGTATGGAGTTGGTCCACCCATTGCTACTATAACGACCTTCACTTTTCTGGGAAGGCTTTATACTAGATTTTCTGCAGGGATTTGCTTTCATTCAGCCAGAAGAGTTGATTTGGTGACAAGGCCTGGTTCGCAGTTGGCTTTCAAATATATATCCCAAAGGTGTTGGATGAGGTTGAGGTCTGGGCTCTGTGCAGGCCAGTCAAGTTCTACCACACCCTTCTTGAGAAAACCATTTCTATATGGACGTCGCTGTGTGCCCGGGAGTATTGTTATGCTGAATCAGGAAAGGGCTTCCCCCAAACTGTTGGAGAAGCACAGAATTGTCTAGAATGTGATTGTATGCTGTAGCATTACGATTTGCCTTCATTGGAACTAAGGGGCCTAGCCCAAACCATGAAAAACTGCCCTAGACCAAGGGGTGTCCAGAAACCTTTGGTCATATAGTGTATTTTTCATGCTTGTCATGTGTTAATAAATAGTTTTGGACTGCATAGCTTCTACCCTGTCTTGCCATTCTAACCTTGCTTTGTGCTCATTTTTGGTCCTTCCTCCTAGTATATGGAACAGTACAAGGATTCTTTTATTCCAATGGAGGACCCCATGCACAAGGTGGTGGAGACGTTGGTCAAGCACCTGGCCCAGAGGAACCAGGACATTGAAGAGGTGGCCAGAATTCCATGGAGCGTCCATGTGGTGGACAGTCCCACCATCAACGCCTTTGCTCTACCAGTGAGTCCCTCTGTCCCCATGTGATTGCATCACCATTTCTATGTTCTTTCCCTCTCAGACTGCTTTCTTTTATAGCATTCTGCTCCCCTCAGGAGTTCCATCTTACTATAGCGGCTGCTTTTCAAAAAGCAGCACATGGTTAGCAAGTGTGATTGTGCAATTGTCTGCCACAGTTCTTTTATTATTAGATTTGTGCTGGCTGTGTGTATATTGCATGCATCCCTTAAATCTTAGTCACATTTTTTGCGTTGTTAAAGCCAGGGCTGTAATTGGCTGGGGATGTGTGCTTGTTCTTGGCAGAACGGGAAAGTGTTTATCTTCACTGGCATGCTGGAGGCCGTGGCAGACGTCCATCAGCTGACCTTCATTTTGGGTCATGAGATGGCCCACGCCCTGATTGGCCACTCGGTGAGTGTCTCTATGCGGAGGGGGTTAACCCCAGAACTGTGGGCCGTGGTAAGGTGGGGGACGGGAAGGGGCGGGTGTCGATTCTCCGGTCAGTGTTGGCGCGCCGTGCGAACAGAGGTGGCAGATGGGCACGTTTCCCTCGCGGCCTACTGTGTGTCACCACCGTTAGTACACATCAGATAAGACGGCCTTGCGGTGTGGGGTGTGTCGGGCCATTCTGTGCGGTTCAAGCTGTGAAAATGATACTGACCCTCTTTACATTCATTACCAACATTGGTTTGTCTGCCTTGCTCAGTCAACCAAGCACTGTACATAGCGAGCGAAAATTGGATGTCATCAGTTGCAGTGTGATTGCATCATTTATGCATAATTTATAAAGCCATTTTTGGCAAACAAGGGAGACAGCTGTGTGGTTTATTATTGTCATGGAGTATTTATGTTGTTCCTCTTAGGCAGAGAATATATAACACTGAAAAATTATAGATTGGGGTACTTGGGTCCGAGTCTTAAGCCTATGGTGGAACAAACGTGAATTGAGTGCCAGTATCACTTGTCTAGGTGCAGATTAGGAACAAAGGAAGTGGGATGCGTTTTGGTTCCGATTGGTTAATATGAAGAAGGCAAAGGTGCTGTGTTTTCTAGAGGACTTCTGGGTGTATGTGGGGTGGAAGTCAAAGGAAGCTTCAGAGCTAATGAAAAAGACACTTTGTCATACAGAATCTCTAAGACCAAAATCACCCAGTGAAAGTCTCTCAACTAAATCTAGATTTTTTGGATTCACTTGTTGTATTGGTCATGGTACTGTTTTGGACAGCTAAAAATGATACATAAGGAGTCATGTGGCTTGTTTCCTTTGTTATGAGTAGAGCAGAGTCTGTTAGCTAGCTAGCTAACATTTCAGTGGCAGTGCCAGCTAGCTGTAACCCTAATTGGGTGCAGTTCATTACAAATGCGTATGTTGTAGAAAATAAAATAGCTAGCTTGTTGCTTTATGTAAACCACATCTGGCAGCAGGGGAATCACAGTTGCATGGAGAGACACCATTCAGCGGCAGAAATGTGCACAGGGGAAGCTGCTCAGGGAGATGCTTACGGAGTTAGGTAGCATCTCGCTGATGTCATCGTTATGGGCACTTCATGACCAGGCCAGTGGGTGGCACTATTGCATTTTTATGCTGTTGAATTTTCTTGATCCTTCAATTGTGATTTTTATTACATTCAGCTTTCAATATATGTCCTGACAAATGTCTTAAGGTGAATCAGCTTGTTATTGTTAAAGTGTGGCGCATTTAATGCTCTCCGGGAAACGGCAGTTATATTTTGTGTGCATCTCTGTGTCGAGATTGCGCTCACTTTTTATTCCGATCCGATAAGTGACATCTTTATCTTCTCGTTGAATATTTATTGTTGTCCCTGATTGATGCGTGTTGATTGAAGGAGGGATATTGCTGGGCTTTATGAGGGTATGCCATGTTTATCTCCACTGTTATGGAGATTGAATGATAGGGTGTCTCTATTATGAGAATTTGAGTAAGGCCTTTGCTTGGATGTGACAGGTGTTAAACTACTGATAATTTCCTCTCTGTTATTGCACCCAGTGTCTCCTTTACTCTGAAAATTGCATCCTAAAGATGTAATTACTTGCATTTGAAAAATTAAATGTTTTTTGTTTTGATGACAACAAGCTTCTCAGGCTCTCCTGCTGAAAAACGCTCCCATAGCATGATACTTGAGGATAGGGATTGTGTGATCTGAGTATCTGCTATGTTTGGTTTGTGCTGAACATAGCACTTTGCTTTCAGGCCAAGGAGATAAACTTTAGTCTCATCAAACCACTAAATTTTCTTCCAGAAAGTCTGCCCCACAAACTCCTTCTGGCAAGCTCCGGGCCTGACTTACTGTTGACCACTCTCAGAAGTGGCTTTCATTTAGCCACTCTCCCAAAGATGCTAAATCCGTAAAGCGCTGAAGAGATTCTTGATATTTGGACAGTTTCTCCCATTTCAGTCATTGAGCTCTGCAACTCAGTGCTGCAGTTTGCCTCTTGGTCACTTCTCTGACAAATGCCCTTCTCGTCCAGCTGCTCAGTTCGGTAGGGTAGCCTTATGTTGGTAGTGTCTGGGCTGTGCCATATTTTTTTTTACAGTTTGGTACAATGCATGTATGTTCCTAGGAAGGTTCAAAGCTTTGCTAGTCTTTTTTTAACCTTCTCCCTCCGTTTGCCTCGTAACAATGTCATCCCCACTGGCTGTGCCTCAGTCATCATGATAGTGTGACTAATCTGATGTTTCACTTGTGAGACCTCGTGATGTTTATTCTGCGGTCAATTTGCATGCGTGTGGATTAAAAAATCAACATTGGCCGACCTCGTTAATGTGTTTAGTGTGATGCCTCTAGAAAATAGAATAACCCCTGGTCTAATTTAGTTTGGTAATACAAAGACGATGAATACTTACCAATTAAGCAATTTTTATAAAATTATGAGGACATCTACTTTATTTCATTTTGAGAGTTACTCGTAGGAGTAGGCAAAATCCCATTTTGACTGTGCCACACAGCACTGTGAGAAATAATCAATGGAAAATAAATTGAAGGCACTGTAACTCCTGATGGGTTTTCATATTGGATATTTGATTAACCTGGTTATAGTAGTTCATTTTGTCTGTATTTGCTGTGTGTATAATTTAGTTGCATCAGAGTTTCATCAGAGCTGAAAGAAAGGTTAATGTTTTTATGCACGTGTCATTGTCATTGAAATTACTGACATACTGAAAAACAAATATAAGTGCAAAATGTATCAAGATGTCAGGTAAAAAAAAAAACAAAATCTATTTTCACTTCAGGAGAGACATTTTGTGATTGTTGTTTGTGGTTTGAGCTGCTGCCTGACTGAGCCCTCTGTGTCTGCTCTCTGGCTCCCTCTACAGGCGGAGCAGGCCAGCTTGTCGCACGTGGTGGACCTCCTTTCCCTCCTCTTCCTCACCGCCATCTGGGCTGTGTGTCCTCAGGACAGCCTGGCCGTACTGGGACACTGGGTCCAGGGGAAGCTGGTGAAGGTGGGGGCGACGATGGCAGCCGAACGGTAGCGACTGACGTGCGCACGCGCGTGTGTGGGGCTGACGGGAAAGGAAGAGTCAGGAGGTCAGTTCAGAAGATCAGTTCAAGAGATCAGTTCAGAAGATCAGTTCAGGAGACCAGTTCAGGAGACCAGTTCAGAAGACCAGTTCAGGAGACCAGTTCAGAAGATCAGTTCAGAAGATCAGTGCAGGAGATCAGTTCAGAAGATCAGTGCAGGAGATCAGTTCAGAAGATCCGTGCAGGAGATCAGTTCAGAACAGTGTTTAACATTGATAGAGCCATATTTACCCTTCTAGTCCTGAACTGCTGCGTTATTAGATATGAACAGGTAATCAGAGCAGCTACAGTGTAAAGTTAACTTGACATGATAATGCCCGCTTGCATAGTACAGGATCGAAGGGGACATTATTCTCAATAACTATCACTGTAAGAGGAAAACATTTTTCTGCGTCCTTTGTGAGCCGGCTTTGGGTGTGTGCATATTTACCCAGAAATCATCAGAAATGTGCCTCCATTCGTGGTTAAAATAGTCTGGAGTAAATTCTCACTTCTCTCTGGCTCTGCTCACTTCCCTGTGTTCATCTGTTTTCTTTCATCTTCAGCCATAGGGAACGGTGAGCAGGTGGTATAGACCAGTGTGTGTATTACATCTTCATTTCAGTCAGCGCTTTCAAATTAGTTTCAATGTTTCACTGCTAATTCATTCAAATTGTTGCTATTTACTATGATCAGCTTTTAACACGCTTTTAACCCTCGTCATCCATCATTTCTCCCTATTCAAAGGTGTTGGTAGGTCTTCCAGTACATAATTTGCTGCAGTAGCCATTGCGCATTTAGCAGAATTAGCAGATTGCTAGGCATTAGTTTGATGCAACCGTTGTCATGTCAACGATAGGTATGCCAGTTTTCACATGTAAATGTCCAATCCACTGGTATAGCACACGCAGTCAAATATGCAACTGGGATGCAGTTTCTTAGAGAAGGCAAGGCTGAAAAGTGCATTTTAAACATGTGCTTGAAAGCTTCAACTGAAATGGCTCAGATCCCTCAGATCCACTATCTACTGGAAGGCTGTTCCAAAGCCTGGATCCTTATGAGCTGGAAGCAGCCTGACCGTACTCTCTTTGCCTTTGGAATGACTAACAAATTGGAATCTGTGGATGTGAGGGCTCTTTGCGGAGGACATTTTGGTAACATGTCACTTTAGTATAAATACAGGAGCCAGACAGTGAGGATTTGAAAACCAACAAGAAAATCTTAAAACCAATTCTGAGCTTCTGCAGCAAGTGGAGAGACTTCAACTGGGATGATGTGTTCTCTGATGTGTAATTATAAATGACATAGTTTTAAAAAATCCCCCCTTTAAATATGAAGTCTCTTTGCATTTTTAGCAAAGCTGATTCGTTTGCGCTGCAGAGCGATTGGTGTTATGGAACCTGGAAGGTGTGCAGTGCTATTAGGGCACTTGTTTGTATGTGCCATCCAGTTGTAAGTGTCATCTATATAGCTGCTGCAGCCCTTTTTACAAAATGCACCTTTGATCTTAATACGAGTGGAGACTGGAGCATGTCCTCGATACAAGCGCTCTTTCGTCTTCCTCTCCAAGCACACGGTACACGCGGTGTCACGTGCAAGAGTTCGACAGCTGTCGGGCTGAACGGAAGTGCAGTTTCTGATTGTGCTGCATAAATAATGGGCAGATGGAAATTTATATGGAGAGATGCATGCTGGGAATGTTCTGCGTGGCTCAACGATTCGCTAATACCATTTGCATGATCTGTGACAAAGTGAACTTGTACTCCTGATGGATGCAGCGTAAGGGTATGATGAAGACCAGTTAAAATGCTAAGATCCACTTCACCGTGGTACCATTGTTTCCCCTTGTTTTTTGTGTGCCCCTATAATGTAGTGGACATCTGCATCCTTCCCCCTCCCTGTCTCTCTCACTCTCACTCTTGCTCTTTGTTTTAGTTCATGTTCAATCGGCCCTTCAGCAGGAGACTGGAGGCGGAGGCCGACCAGGTCGGGCTGCTCTTGGCCGCTAAGGTACGTGCGCAGACGCCACGCATTTCAAATCCACGTCCTGCCGTTTTCACTGGCCTAGGGCAGTCAATGTCTGATCTTTGTCCTCAGTCTAAAGCCTTTGCAGACATTTCGTGGCTATTTGGATTTTTGTTAAGCTTATCTTTTACGCGTATTGCACCAGTTTATTAGTACTGTCTATTGGACCGAATGATATTCTGTAAAATCCACAATATCTACTACCGTTCCCCATTGTGGTCCTTGGGGCAGAACGGCAGTTTTGTTAGACCATTAACCCATATATGGCGTATGGCCATATAGTTTAGATGTGAATACCTATTATCCTCAGCGTACATGGGAGAAATGTCATTTATTTATTATTATCTTGGGTGTCATATGCACACCCGGCACTAGGTGGCACTGCAGGCACAGGGAAGCAATGCTGTCCCGATGGCGGAGACAGTGAATCATTGCTCACCATTTTCAAAGATCTTTAACGGAAAAGGACGGCTAAGTCCCACCTTATTTCTGTGTTCAGCCTTGTGCGGGGGGGGGGTAGTCAGACCTCAGTGCACGAACAGAACAATATGTCATGACGCCTACACAAGGACGCATGTCTGTTTCCCAGACGACAACTCAGACGATACCCACTCTCTGTGTGTAAGAAGTGCCTCACGTGGGCAAATGCAGAAATCTGTTTTTTGTAAAATTCTGAAACCGTATTTTGATTTGGGTCTTCCGCTGGAATTTGATTGCTGCTAACTTATACAGTAACTGTTAGAAGCACGATATACCTTCATTCTCTGTCTGACGAGCACGATCTTTATAGGACCACCGCTCTCCCCCACGAAGATGGACACAGGGAAAGAGTGAGCCATCTTATAAACAACAAAGATTATCTTGCGTTGTATTTGTAACTATATATTCGTACATAAATATATAAACACAGGATATATTTGGGCTTGTGTTTAGTCATTATTCCCAGGGGGAGTATGAGATTTTCATTTGAGCTTGTTGTATGTAGAACTTCAGAACATGCATTCAGGGGCATTCCTCAGTGATCCTTTTGTGGTAATTGTGAGTGAAAGCAAGCTGTTGGGTAACCCTACCGTCATTTACCTCAGCATGCTAATTGTAAACTCTAGATTATGTGTGTATCTATGGTATTTCTGTAACCTTGCTGTTGGCTCGTTGGTGAGTAACGGCGTGCTTTGTGGCTATCGTTAACCTCAGGCCTGTGCCGACGTACGGGCTGGACCCGTCTTTTGGCAGCAAATGGAGATTTCGAATCAACTGACGGGTGACCCCACCGGGCCCGAATGGCTCTCCACGCACCCCTCCCACAGGAATCGGGGAAACAAACTGGACCGCTTGGTCCCTGAGGTGAGCACAACGCACGTTCGCGCAGACCCGGTTTCTTAGGTTACGCAGTGTGAGTGCACACATAGGAGCTGGTTTACACGTCACATTTCCAAAAGGATGTGGACACCGGGGCGTCTCACCTGTATGTGCTTGTCGAACATCTCATTCCAAATCCGTGGGCGTGAATATGGAGTTGGACGCCGATTGGCTGCTGTAAGAGCCTCCACTCTTAATGGACGGCGTTCCAGTAGATTCTGGAACACGGCTGTGGGGATTCACTTCCGCTCAGCCTCAAGAGCATTAGTGAGGTCGGGCACTGATGTTGGGCCAAACCATAGGTTTACCAAAAATCAGCTGTTTGGAACATGATTAAGAAGAGAGCACTGGTGAGCTCAGTAATCACAAATGGCCTGGTAGGCCAAGGAGGTCTACAGTTGATGACCCAAAAATTCTCATCATAATGAAGATTACGTCCCCTCTCTGTGGTCGCCATTGTATTTACATTTCAAAAGAACATAAATGGAAAAAACAGGACACCAAAAATTAGGGTTACTGTAGTTTTAATAAATCAATGCCTCAAAAATATTTTGATGTAACTGACCCAATCAGTATTTGATATACTTATAGTTTAAGACATTCCTGATACACGCTCACACATACACACATATATGTATAATATTTGACTGCTTCAAATATTCAGTATTGAAAGTCATGCTTTAGCAAGAAAAATGAGGATAAATTGTCTATTTTAAGCCATCAAATCATATTAAGAATTATTCGAGGACATGACACACTGCTATGTTGTGAAATGAAGCTCTGCATTGTGCCGAAGAAAAGCCAGAGCTGGTTTTGCTGAAGGCAGTGTGTATTAATGAGGCACCCGGAGATTCACCTCCGCCTTTGAATTAAACCTGTGGACATAAGCAAGAAACGCTTAACGAGAGTGGCGTGGAAATGAGCTGCTTAACGATCGGCGGAGTGGGGATACGGATGCGCCCGCAGCTGCGGAAGGGGCTCGGAGAGCGCTCAGGAGGGGTGGGCTGCGTGTCGAGACTTGCGGCAGGTGAAGCTGCGGGAAGGGTCGGCCCGCACGGAGCCCGTTATCTGCATGTGCTGCGCTCTGCGGCGACTGCGGCACTCCTCGCAGGAAACGCCGTGAATAATAAACAGCCCGTTTGAATCGCCGTCACGAAAAGATGCGCTAACCCATTATACTGACAATATGCTTAACCTTGTTATTGGGCATCATGTATGTCAAAATGTATATATTCAAGGTTGTTTAATTTTTTTAATTTATTTTTTGCTTCATTCAATGCAGGCACGTGGTGTAGATTGAAATTGAAACCGTGACTTGTCCTCCTATCGGAAAGCTTGGCATAACCGCAGATAGATTGTCACAGTATTCCGTTATTAACGGTTGTGAATTTATGGGAATATCTGAGCCAGCTCTGCATATAGCGGAAAACTCGGGGGCTGTCAAAAGGAAAGTTCACGGCAGAGATTCATAGGTTTGCACCAATCGCCCGCTACTATTGGTGACAGTACAGAGGGAGGAAGCAGTGATTCAGATACGGAATCAGCGCGTGCCATGTGACCCATTTCGGAAAGCACATTCTAATCGTGTAGCTATGTCATTTTGAATTTCTAAGAAGCCAAGGAGTTTTAAAAAATAGATTTGTATATATTTATTTTATTCCGTTATTGTTTTAATTAAATGACTAAGCTAGCTGCTTAGTGGTTGTATCCTTATTGGTGCTCCTTAGGGTTTTGTTTTCCCCAAGCAGACACCAAATGACTTCTAAGCATATGGCTGCTTCATGCTGATTGACTGATGCTGGCAGATGCATCTCGATATTTTGATATTTGACTTTATTACCGTTAGAAAATTATGCATGTTTGCTATTGAGGGTATGGTAAATGTACATCTAAACTGTTTTCCTTCCGCAAGCTTGCTTTAATCATTCTGTCTATTAAACTGTGGGCTCCAACCCTTTGTCCCCATTCTAATTTAATCAGTCTGCAGATGCAATTTTCTGTGCACTGCCACTGGAAATCACAGGGTACTGTAACTTTGTGGAATGATTGTGGAACAATTTTGGTCACACGCCGATGGGTACAAAAATGACTGTTTAATATGCAATGCGGAACGATGCCGGTGCTGTGTAAATGCCTTGCAAAGGCATGCCACACACAAGAATATACTTAACCTTGAATTAAATTTTTATTTGACAAAGCAAGTCCTGCCTGCTTACATGCGTGTACATTAAACATGAAAAGAACAGATGGGGAAGACATGAATTGGTCCTCAGCTGTGTGCATGCATGTGTGTACACATGCACTTTATGGGCTGGCTGATAGGTGGAAAACACAGCACAACCCCTTTTCACTATTTGAATTTTAAATTTATTCGCTTCAAAATTGGCCTTTAAAGAATATTCACTTTCTACGTCATGTTCAGTAGCCTTGAGTTCTGCTGCGACCGTTGAACTTTAAATACAGAAAACAAGTGTCTGATGTAATAACTGCCTACTAGGGTACTCATTTAAAACTTACAGCTGACATTAAATTTATTAGACTGCATAGGTTAATCGCTTCCCTGAAAATACAGAACTACCGAGGTTCTTGATAGTTCTGGGTACGGATGGTTCCGGAACTGTTTTGTGCAATGGAAAAGGGCCATATGATATCTTAAGTGGGGAGAAAGCAGTACGTGTAAGTGTAGTTATGTAACCAATGGGGTGAGGGACGTGTTTGTACTTGCGAATGAGAACGCAGGAAACGGAAGGGAAAACTGTTAAATGTTGAAATAGTGCGATCCTGGCTCCTTTCCTTGCTCCTTTTAGTCACTTAACACAAATGTGTTGAGTGAAATTAATGTTCCATTACACTCCATTGCTGCAGAATTGCTTAATGTGTGCAAATATGTTCTTTTTTTTTTATTTTGTTTTTTTTAAATATTCGCTTTGTCTGAGGAAACTTGTGCCCTAAATAGTTCAAGTATTGCTATAGTTGCTATAGCATGAAACCTGTAGCTAAATAGCTTAAATGGGCTATACTATAAATAAGAAATAATGACCACAGAATTTAGAATTTTTATCAAAGAAAATAAAACCAGGGAAGATCATTCAATGTGATCCCATTCACAGCAGTAACATGACTGTGTTTTTCACCGTGTCAGTAAAATGACATTGTGTGCAGGGGTTGCAGGAGAACTCATCTCCAGCCTCTGAACAAATATTGTGCTGATTGGCCACGTGGTTTTGCAATAACCAACTAAAATGCTTAAGAGTGGCTAGAATTTAAATGGGCATATTTCATGCTTGATTTGAGATGCAGTCATGAAAGCGTGTGCATCTCCCAATGTGAAGAGCATGGAAGAAATTATGAACTTTTGTTGAATATCCTACATGCGGAACCTGCATTATCTTGAGAACTGTATAGTGTTCGCTGAGGTATACCCTCTACCGAGTTGCATCTTCTAGTTTGATCTGTGCTCTCCCAAAATGATGGAGGATGTTGCAGGAGGGAAGAGGCTTGCAGAGGTGATTGGGCATGCCACATGAGCAGAAACAAATAACAATATGACAATAATATGCAATAAAAAATGATGTGGAGAGAAAAACAGAAACCATGTAGAGTTCTTTTTTTTAAAACACGTTGGTGATGTGTCATTTATCATTACCTGTATATGTCACCCTGCTGTGAAGGCTCACATAGAGAAGCAACTGCTCCACAGCCATCAATCTTTACAGCCACAAACTTACCATTTCAATGCAATATTGGCTTTTTTCGCTAGTCTTTTACTAGTTGCTTGATATTCTTATATTGCAGGTCGTTTCCATTTTGTCTGATCCCTGTACAGGATATACTATTAGCATTCATTGCTGCAACCTTGGATATTGATTGGGGCGAGCACAGACAGAGGCATGATGTCAGGTGCCTCTTATCATACCCCGGGTTTGCTACTGTAACTGTGTTTACAGACATGAGGTGGAGGAGGACCACGTGCAGCGTAAAAGATGGAGTTCTCAATGTGCCCGGTCAACCGCTGGGGGTTTCTGGTGTGCAATGAGACGCTGTCACCCTGCCTGACTGAATCCCTCCCTACCATCTGTGGTGGTAGAGCCAATTTTGCCCGGCTAACTGTCGGCCACAGTCGGCACCTGCATGGTGCGAGTTATCAGACCGATCTTCAATATTACAATATTGCTGCAGGAAAAAGATGACGGTGAAATGCTTATTTTTAATATGCCACTGAACTGTAGCGGGAGTAGGTAATCATTAAGGTTGTAGATATTGGTTGTATTGTCATTGATTTAACATTAACAATGGGCACATTGACACTCCTGTATGAGAGACCAGACTTTAAATTAGACCAGAAATTAGTTTGCTTTGCAGTGATTTGTGGGATGGTTTTTCCAGTGTCCCAATGCCCCCCCCCTCTTGAAGTTGCCATTGCTTATCTGTTTGTCATGGACTGGTTTTGATGCAGCTCTACTCAATCCGATTGGAACTCAAAAGTGCTTCACAATGGAAATATGATGAAGAAACTATGATCATATACACTTATTGACCTTATATGATTAAATTTTTCTGTAGTTAAAGCACTGAAATAAAGAAGTGGTTTCAAATAACTTTAGCTTTTTAAAAAATTTTAATTTAGTCTTGGCGAGTTAGCACTGACCCATGTTGCCTAGATGTCCAGCTCCTGTTCATAAAACTCTTTCTCCCTGACGTGTTTATGCTTGTCTAATCATTAACTGTGCCCTCTGACTATTTGGGGGTGTGGTTGTCACTGTTACTTTATTTTATAATGCTATCGTCAGCCGTTAATATGCAGCAATTAACATTTGCAGCTGATGTGCAATAAACAAAATTAACTTCGCCTGGTATTCTTTCTTAGTGGATCTGCTCCAAAGTGTCTGCATACCAGACAAAAAAATCCATGTATCATGCGTCTAGTTCTGTGGCAGCCATTTAGAGCTGTTCCTAAGATACAGTTCCTCCGTAGCATTGTGTACCAGCATAGGTTTGTGCCTCTGAGAATCCTGATTGCTGTTGTCAGACTCCTGTTATGTCTAGCCGCTAGATTAAAACCTGGGTGCAGCGCTCTGGCTTGTCGTCGTGGCTTGTGGTGGGAGGAATGAGCGTCCCCACCCAAAAAATATGGATTGAATAAGCTAATGTGTATTAGTTTGAGGTCAAAGGTCACAGGCGGAGTTACATTTGTCCCCTTGTCCCCGGCAGGCTCTGAAGCTCAGGGCGAGCTGCGACTGCCCCGCCCTGCCGGGCACCGACCCCCGCGTCGTTTTCTCCGAGAGCGTGAAGCTGCTTCTGGAGACCGTGAAGGCGAAAGGCCAGGAGGGGGCGCACAAGGGGCCCGGGGCGCCGGTGGCCCCCGCCGCGCCTCAGGCGGCGGCGCTAGCGCGCTGGGGGCCCTGCCCTCCCTAACCCAGGCGCTGGTCAGCAAGCAGGCGGAGCAGCCGCCTCACAGGAAACCCCAGGAGGATCCGAAAACACCCTGAGCTTCGGGCCTGACCCACTTCAACCAATTTAACCCCACCCCCCTTTAACACTCCCATTCCAGAACCTGACTCTGTCCCCCCCCCCCCACCCGAAGAATTTAAAACAAATTTGACTGACAGAGTCCGAGAGCCACTCCCTTCTGTGCATCATAGAAAATGCTTTGAAAGACCACTGAATGTATTTCACTAGCAATAAATAGGCTTTCTACCTGCAGCCATGTATCCAACATCCATGATATCTAACTTTTGAACTGCTGCTGTGCTCAACTTTGTTGGTGAATAAATTGGAAGCCTTACAATATTAGTTGTGATATTTGCTTCTCACTTGCATAGACGTAGCTCTCTGTTTTGGTCCTGCCCATGGGAACACAGCAGAAGAAACTCATTATGACTTGTAAGAGTGCAAAAGAAACATCAAGTTACTATGACTCCTCCTGATAACTCCCAATCCCAATTTAAAAAAGGAGAAGGCAATGCCAGGCTGTGAATTGTGAACAAACATCGCAATTTACCAGTGGGATGAAAGAAAAGGTGAATTTGGTGTAATGGCTTCTAGAAAAAAAGATTGAAGAAAATCTTGGGCGAATACAAATTATAATTTCAAGGTGAAGTTGTGTTTGTAGGTTGGTGTGGAAAAATCTACTGTGCAATGAGGAAAATGACCGACATTATTAGGTGAGGCGTGTTGTATTTACTCATATTCCTAGTCTCTACACTGGTGTTACGAACTAGGGGAATGGTTGTGAAAGTGTAAGGAGCCTCAGGGCTTAAAGTTATCCAGCACTGTGCCGGAATTCCGGCGCGGGGCCGTTTTAGATTCGAAAATAGATGATTATATGTCTATGGAAAATATTCTTGCGTATTTTTTTTAACTGTCGCATAGCAAGAATATGGATGTATATGTATGTATACAGGCATAAGGAACCCTATATTTTGTATTAATAAAGTGGACCTACTTCATTCGTTTAGGCCCACACTGTGGCTCAGGGAAGTGTCAGCTCAATAAAGCACGTGAACGCGCTACTTTTAAAAAGCACTGCAATGAATAGGCTATTCGTTGTGTTTTCATATCGTCGCAATCTTTTGGACGAATTTGGTAGTCGTTTAACAACAGTAGTCCTATGCCGCATACGTTGTTTAGAGACCAACGGAGGAACGAGTGTTGAAAAGTTTGAAAGATAGGCGTATTGGATATTCTTTATGGCTTTGAAAGTTGTGCTTGGACTTGGATACAATTACCAGACTACGGTTTCCGATTGAGGAAAGGGTGAGTAGATAATGAATTTTTCAGCCATTTGGACATTTCAAGTTAACGTGAGGATTCACATTTAGAAACGATTAGATTTGGTGTTCTTGTCTTTCTGAAACGGGTCGCGATATGCGCCACAACCGTCATCCATCTGGCTTGTAGCCTACAGCTCTCCAGGCTTAGTCTATGTTTTTAGCATCTTATACCACCAAAGTATCTCTAATATCACAGCCATTACCGTAGTTGACAGATATATCTATATCTATACATATGTGTCAAAAATAAATGGAGATGGGCTTGGATAGAGGAAACTGGTGGACAGTGCAAATAGACAGTGCACTTCAGCTTTTTGTTTGTTTTGCACAATTTGTTATTGTACCATTTGTTATTGTTTGATATTTGTATCAGTTGTGGTAATAAACATGTTCATTTTCAATAAATTAATTTCTTCATTTCGTGAACCCCCCCTTCCCTCCATTATTTCTCCTAACCCCCGATTTCAGGCACATTACAGGCCCTGAGGACAGATGTCAGGAAATGCTGTGGGGGGGAAATACGTTGTATTATAACAATCTACACTCCATGTTCAGCTAATGCTGGAGCTGTTAAGACGGTTTGCTGGCTTGAATGAGCTCTGGTGTGTCTCTATCAATCTCAATACTGAGATGTGTCATAAAAGCTGCATTTAGTATGAAACGAGGGCCTTTTCGAATGGCGGTCTTTGTTTTGTATTGAAGATATACCACCACAGCGCAACTCGAAAAAAGCTTTTCCCGAAGTAAAACTTGTGCGCATTTTATTCCCTGAAACCACACATAAACTGTGTTGCTTTTAATCTTGCGCGATGCGGTTTCTTGTCCAATCTCATTCTGCTTTTCTGGAGACAGTTTAGCGACGCATCTCTGTGCTTTATATTGCATGGGCACGGTGCATACAGAGAAATTAATTATAACAAAATTATATGCCAAAACAATTCTACTGCAGACTGGGCTTAATTGCATATAATTACAACTCGAGGAGAGATGACAGCGGTAGGGAGATTGATTCACTGCCCCCACAATTCTGTGACTTGGAAGATTTCCGAGCAGACGGTTATGTTTGTGGGTACTCCCACCCACAAGCAACATCGGTGCAGGAAATGGAAGGCACCAGGCTGTGATTTTCCAGGTACATGTGAAAGTGTAAGGAAACTATGCTGGTAATGGTATTCACTGCAATTTTATAACAAAAGGGCATACTGGTGAAGTGGGAGTGGGGGAATTTGAATATGTCAGTTGCTGTGTGGGCGGGAAACTTGATGCACTGGCACTTTTTCCCCTTTAACCCTTGACCTTCTCTGCAGACGATTGCAACAGCATTCCCACACACCACCTGGTGAGTACGGGAGAGTGGGGAATTATACAGATGCACCCCACAAGTCTTTACCTTTATGTAACCCCTGTGTCATTCATGCACTAACAATGGTTTAATTCTATGCTCATTTTAAGTATGGCTAAATAATTGAAAAAAACATTTGAAATATTGCATCATTTCTTGGTTGTTACATTTTGGTATTTATGTTCCAGAATGATTTACAGGGATTATTTATTTCTGTATTTATTTATGTTTTTACATGAAATCCATTTGTATACAGCTGGGTATTTTATTCTGTTGGAATTCAGGTTAAGCTCAATTGTACAGCGGCAAAGCCCTCACTGACAGGTGAACCCACAGCCTTAGAGTTACGAGTCCAGTGAGTATCTCAAGATTACATCATTTAATAACTAGCTATGTCTATGTCAAACTCATTGTCAATGGAAAAAATACACCAAAAAGACTCTTTCCCTGGACATAGCTGGTTTATAATTACTATCAATGTCCAATTAATTACTATTAATTGACCGCTAGGGGCTAAGATTGTCATCAAGGACTAAAGAGCAGATATGTTGCTCTGTGTTCTCTTTTCTGTTCTATTTCATCATAGCGTAGATTTGGTCCTTATAACAATTAGAGAGGTGTAGGGCACTGTATCGTGAAGGTCTTCTGAAAGCATTGATGTGTGTCTTTTCAAATACATATTGAGTTTATCTACAGATATTATATTTTAAAAACCCTTTTATGAAGGGCAAGGAAAGAGTTAAGCAGGTACTTCTGTGCTCAAAATAAGGCGTCCCTCGCTGATTTACTGTATCAGTAAAGCAGGATGAGGTTTCATTGGTTACTCTCGATTAAGTTGGCGTATAATTTGTAGGGATTTTCCTTCCATTATTTTCCTTTTCTCCACAACACAGTGAACCACAGCTGGAAACCTATTCAGGGCTTCTCCTTGTGCTGCAAGGAAAGCAAGGCTTAGCTTGGCCCCAGTTGTGACAAGACCCATTATTTCTCAGAACATAAGACGTCTTCAAAAGAGGTAGGTTTTTCTTTGTCTTTCTCCTAAATTTTAATCCAGTTTGCCGCTGTACAAAACCCGAGGTGCTTTTTATTGCACGAAGAAGCAAGAGAACTTGTTTTGAGCATCTGTTTATGTTACCTGAGCAATTAAATATGTTGCTGATAGCCCCCTGGGCTGGAAGTTGACCCAGTTAGTAAAAATAGAACCATGTCTGTAACATAGAGATTTTTCTTAAGGAACAATATGAGAGCATCCTCCTTTTTAAGTGTGATTTATGAAATGAGGAAATGTGTTTTTTCATAGTGTCCAGTCCAATTCTTCCAGTCCATGTAAATTCAATTTGCTTTACAGCTACACAGCAATTTATTTTCTTTCCTGCTCTCAAAACAATCCTCGGATTAAATGAGGGTGTTCTTATTCGTTCTACCAAAGCTGAAAATAAAGGTTTTTTCCAGAGTTCAATTTAAATTGTTTTATTTCCCTTTTATTGGTTCAATGTTTTTTTGGAGCATTTCGAAGAAAGCAATGCTCTAGTGGTATTTATAAATAATTAGGATAGATGCTGTTTATGTATATGCTAGTCCACTTGATTTTCCTTGAACTTTGACCATTCAAAGTAAATCAGTATTAATCAATTTCTACACGGACAGTAGTATGGTTGTGCAATACCAGAGTAACATATATCCATTTTAAGATGAGTTGGACAGTTTTCAGACCATAGAAGAACATTTATAGCGTTCAGATAATTTCATCTGAACGCTTTACAACTGGCTTATGTGTTAATGAATTTAGCTCTTTCTTGAGTAAATGCTGTGTTTGCCCCATCTGTCTCATTATTTTGTGTTGTCTTTGAGTGTCCATTAGATGGTGAAAATACACTTTGGCATACTGTCACGTGTCTACGTGAAATGCATTTCCTATGATAGAGATAGAATTGAGCTGGCCAGCCCTGGGCAGCACTGTACCATGTTGAATGCCACATTGACCCCTGCAGAACAGGCCACAGCCGTCACCGTATATGCCTTCTCCTCAAACATTTTCACATCGGATGGCACTTTGTGACATCAACTGTGTCTGCTTATTTATAGTACAGGCTGGACAGCAGAGAGCTTGTTCATTCTTTGTCACAGTCACAGTCCCAGCCCAGTCCCAGAACAGCAGGGTCACTCAACACCCTGTTGTCTTTTTGAAGGCTCACCTCTGCAGACAGAGTATGCAACCATTGTGTGTGTGTCTCTCTTCCAGAAATGATTTGTGTTCTGGTGCAATATTTTCGAATGTCAGTTTCCCTGGGAAACATTTGACATAAAGAAATAAAGGTTCATGTTTGGATTGATGTTAGTGTGCTAAGGTACTAATCTGCTCCAGAGGATTTCAACATTTAATTTCCTGCCTAATTATATGCAAAAGGGATCCATTTCCACATTGATTCTCCACACAAAACACATGGTTACATTTTTACCATCCATCAGGTGGCTCTATATCTTAACACCTTGAGAGAACATTGATTACACAGTTGGAAAATTAGTAAGTCATGTTCCCAGAATTGAGTCGTGCGCAATTGAATGGCAGTTGTAGTAGCAGACGGGGAGAAATGGATGTTCATTTTGTTTCTTTTTAAAGTCTCTTCTCTCCAGTAAAACCTCCCTGTGTAACGGCCATAATCGTGGCTGCTGTGCTCTGTGAAAGAGATGGAGGGGCACTGTATGAGAGAGGAGACTGATGGTGCTGCAGATCTCCAGACTCATGGGCTCATTCAGGCTGCCCCTCGGCTTGGTGTCCCTGCCCCTTGGTGAAGCTTTTGGCGCTTCTGTTTTACCAAGGGAAGCAGAAAATATGCATGTGCAAACATATATGCAAAGTATATCAATTTTGTGCTGCTTAGCAGGGAGGACTCGCGTAGTGGAGATCAACTCTTAGGTTTTGCATGATGAACGCTGTCATTTTTGCGATATTAATCTTTTAATAATGCAAGTTTGGCCCTAAAAATTGCAGAGGGGGTATGTCATTGCGGCATTCTGGATTTTGGTTAAAGCAATGGAACAGTCCTTGTCCATGTTGGTGAAAATGGCTCTTTCTCTGGACCGGCTGGGCTCTCTGCTCTGAGTTGCATGCAGTAATGCACATTACGCCATTGAGGGGGAAGTGTGGCTTGGATGTGCATTTTGTCCTCACTCTGGCAAACAGCTGCTACTGTTCCAGTATCTAATGCTGATCATTTTGTAAGGCATGCTTGGACTCATAACTCGATGATACAGTCCTGATATTTATTCATTTGCTTTGTTTCCTGGTACGGCATGACTCAGAAGAATATATACTGAAATTATGTATTCCAGTATAGAGACCATGTTCTTCTGTGTTACTGTTGGAAAAGGACACAGGATTAACACTGGAATATATTTGAATAATTCCATGTTAACCTCCTGACAGTTAGTGTTTTTGTTTTATGGTCTGTATTTTAATGTTGACATTACAGTTTAATCCATTCAAAGAAAAGCTTTATTCTAACATCAGTGTGTCTTACAAGAGTCTAATACTATTTAATAGAAATGTCACTTAGTTTCCTTGGTAAGGATTAGCGATGTTCTGTACCCTCACTTAGATTTTTTTTAACATCGTCAACTCGCAGGGAAATATGTAAGACTGGAGAAAACTGAAGGTACAGCAATGATTTGGCTGCTACTGTAATTTCTAGATTTTGCAAGAAGAGCTGAGGTAGCTGTTGAAATCCAGGGCTGTCCTGGGATGGATGGGCCAGATTGTGGATCGCTGTTTAAATGCACAATAATTCACTATTTTTGGCTGGACCGCACCAGCGGGGCCAGCCCTACAAACACGAATGTCTGTGACTGACTGAGTGAGTGATGAACTTACACCATTGGTCGGCCAAGTAATGAAGTTACTCCATTGGTCGGCCAGATCACGTGTGTTAGGTCCAGCCATATACTGGGTTTTAACCTGGTCTTGTTTAACCTGACATGGAGTCAGTAGATGTGGGAGTTATGGGCTTCAGTCAGATGGTTCCATGGGATAGCACTGCTCAGCTCCTGTCCTCTGGTCAATGCAAACTTTCTTATAGGACTGTGTAGCTTGTAGTGTGGAAAATAGTGACAGGCTTACATCAGAGGAGCACAAGTACTTCGGCAGCAATGGCTTGACATGTGCTTGGTGGCATAGTCAGTAACTCGAGAAGCACAATAGAAAAAATCCAGATGATAAAGAGAGAGACTGTTTAGAGAAAGAGAAAGCAGGCCATTGATCTGCCTTTGGTAGTGTAACCTCTGGCTTATCTGTATGATTCCAACTTCCCTTCATTGATACATTACAGTTTACCATAAAAAAGACTCAAGACTTTGAGCCTGTTATACTTCAAAAGAGTCCGTTATACTTCAAGTGTGAAGTGCAGAAAGGTATGAGCTGATGTGGTGGCTTTAGGAATAATGAATTATTGAAATGAAATGATGGTACTCTGCCAGTGGCCATGGCTGTCTCTCACTGCCAGCCTCGCAGACGTGCGCTGAGCCCTGTTGCTATGGTTTCCATTATGCTTAATGCCTTTTCTTATTTGAAGGACGAAACAATGATAAGTGCGTTTACGGGTATTTCCTTTTTTTTTCCCGTTTACACGACGCCTGTAATTACGCAAAACAAAAAACCACCGCCATGATCCGGCACTTCATATCCGAGGCCCACCCTGCTGCAGAAAAGCACATATAGTGTAGGCTGGCTGCAGCGAAGGGGGGTAGGGGTGGGGGTGGGGGTGGTCAGTTTAGAAAAAGACATTGTTATTTGAGGTCGTGTGTGAGGAGTGTTTTCTTTGTGTCTGTCTGTCCATCTGTGTGTGTGTGTTGTGTGTGTGTGTGTGTGTGTGTGTCCAGGTCCTTCATAGTGCTAAGAGAGGCTGACCGTTCCAGTCAGTGGCGAAACGGCAGGAGGTAGGGGTGAGTGATGTTCCATTCAACACCCCAAGGTCATAAGATCTGAGTTGGCTGACAGTTTTTTTTTTATTTTTTCTTTTTTTCTTTTATTTTATTATTTCAAGGATGTCACATACCTCTCACGCTTGTGAGACTGCTCACTTTGGGCGACTAGCTTATTGTGCTGTCAGTCTCTGGGTCTCTGGCAGATGAAGATGCACTCCTCGTTGTCTGATTCAGCTGTCGAGTCCACATTGCGCATCTCCCAATCTATACGCATGACGAGCGTGCAATTATCGGAGTCTTACATTAATCTGTAGGCCAGTGCGATGTTCTGAAAAGGTGCTCTATTGATGCTGCTTCATTTCATTGTAGAGAGATTATTGGGCTTTTCAGTCTGCTTGTGCCCTGCAGGTGTAAAAAATTCCTGTTGAGACTCTGCCATCCGTGGTTTTCGGAAAAGGCAATGGAGCGGTGCTTGGTGCGTCAGTCGAATGGGTCCAGCCTGGGAGTGTGGGACCTCCTGAAGTTCTGCATTCGGAGAGTCCATCTGCTTCCCTCTCTCTCCCCACTCTTTAGGTCTTTCTATGCATGTTTTTTGCTTTTGTTTAGTTTTATGGTTGCTATCTCAGTTAAGTTCGTTTTGCTACATGTGATCCTTATTTGAGGTAGTGACCGTAGTGTTCACTGGCTTGTGGTGGTTGGTTGGGAGTGGACTCGCTACCTAGCTCCTCCCCTTCACTGCTAGGAGTTCAGATGTAGGCCTGAGGGGGACTGAACCTCAGAGGTTGTCTAGCTGAATGAGGGCAAGCAGATTGAGAATGAAAAGGTTGTTCCAGCAGTGAGAATGAGCAAAGCTCTGGCTTGTTTTCATACAAAAATAATGAGCTTATTAGTATGTATCTTTGTAGTATTATGCATCCATAGTATCCATGTATCCCTAATTGCTCACTGATTACTAAGGTAAGATTTCAAATGTGCCATAGTTTATTCAATTAAGTGCTTCTTCTTATGGATTCACCTACTCAGACTATGTGGTGCATGTGAGTACGAGGAGCTTGTGTTGTTTTGAATGTGGCATTGGGTGCAGAAGATTTACCTGCCAGCGAAGGAGTGCTTCATCGCAGGAAGTAAGCGTTGCTCGGCAGCAGGAAAAAACTGAACTGAAGGCAGCTTCAGTTGGCACCTCTGCTGAGGATAGCACGGTGAGGACACAGCCACAGGTAAGCACAGCTTTGATGTTATTGGGGGACGTGTTGAGTGTCAATCAAGGAACAGGGAAGGTAAGTGGGCCGGTGTCTGTTAAGAAGTTGGTGGTATCGAATAGTGAGCATGCTGAGGACCTGTCTGCACCCGAGCAGTCTCTCATAATTGAGAACGCTGGCTACACTGCGGCTCTTGCTAGTGGGAGTGTGGTGGATCAGGCTGAGTAGCGAACATGTTGTAGGAGATGTCAGAGAAGTAGGGATGTGGGAACACAATCTATGTGAGGTTTTCAATGTGTCAGACCTTGGCGGTCAAGTTGTACACGTTTCCGGAAGGCAGTGCCTTTTTGATGGTTCTTCCACTGAAAGTACCAAATTTTTCATGCATGGTTACATTTCAGAAAACCATCGGTGATGACATGCTCCGGAAGAAGTGATATAGGCTGACAAAAAAAAATGTAGCTGCAAGGCCTATCTATCAAATACACAAATGGATAGGTCTGTTCTTGCTGTTTTTTTTAACATTGTTGTTTCCCTTAAACATAAAATTGGATAGAGACCATGCTGAATGTGAGGTGCCGTATGAAGTTACGCATCAGAGGTTACTCAGGTGGCGAAATAGCATGCGTCAGTGTATTAAATATATATTTTAAGTGTACAAATACACTTTCATACAGTGTGTTTAGGAAAAATCATGAAGAGGGAGTCATGGATTTCAGGAAAGCAGATTTATTGATATTCTCAAAGTGACAATGGCCAAATTGACCACTGTGCCATTTCTAATGATGACTGATTTTCATCTAGGCTACTGTAACTACAGCACATTGCTAACACCAAGTTTAAATTAATGTTTGCTAGGCCTATAGATTATCTACTGACATACAAACAATTAGTAGGACTATTGTGCATACAATGACCCATTAAAAACTCTTATCGTAATCCATTTGTAAATATGACGCTTTCATTTATTTGTAATTCTTGGTAAAGGAAAAATGACTGGACCCATGTGTTTTTATGTGTTTATGTGTTTCTTTGAGCTATATTGTTTGTGTGTTTGCATGTACAGAATGTATGTGTAAGCATGTCTCCCTAGATTTCATTATCTTATTGTTCATACGTTTATATGCGTTGTTATTATTATCTGTTACTCACAACAAACAGTACACACAGAAATGATAACTCAACAAAAAACTTTTTCAATGTACAAAAATACCAAAATTCTCATGCCTGCAAAGCATTGTCTATAAGTCTTTAATTAAAACTAGTAAAATCTAGGCCTTCTGTTAAAAGTACTGAAATCAAAATGAGGCCAAGTTGCAACAAACAATATTGGCTATCTTAGCTCACACAATTCAACAAGCTCTATTTCAAAGCACTGCTACCATGTTTCTTCAATTATTCCATGTAGCTTGGCCCAGTGTTGTTTCATCTTACCATCTGAAGAAAATGGGGTCATTTGAACTTCATATCACATCGACCTGTTGCTTGCTTCTAGGTTCGTTCACCTGCAGTTCTCAGTTCTGAAAGAGCACAACGATCTTTTCCTGCATATTTCACGCACAAAATGACCAAATTACTCTCGTCCTTGTCTGAGTCTCATGACAAAAACAATATGCACATAAAAAAATATATATATATTTTTTCCATTTTGAAGTGAGAATCTTAAGTGATTCCCCCCAGTGAGGTGGACGAATGGGTCTTCAGAAGGTAATGCTTTTCCCCGAGTTTATTCTCTGACCCCTTCCTGATTGCCCGGCCAAGGCCTGTAATGGCCGCACAATTGCATTTCATTACCGCGGACCGGAGAGATCAGGTCAATTTCCCAGCGCGACCCGGGCTGACGTGAGAAAGCCGCTCCGTCGACGCGGCCCGCCGCAGGCTGCAGGGGAATCGCACACGGCGAGGCCTGCAGACCGGTGGGCCAAAGAGAGGACGGCGCGTCCAAACCACGTGCTACATCGTGCCCCGCACGACATTTTAAGTCCTCCGAGCTGACGTGTCAGCGTGCTCGCATGCGCAATATCCGCACGCGCTGACGTGCATTTCATTACCGCAGACCGGAGAGATCAGATCAATTTCCCAGCGTGACCCAGACTGACGCGAGCATATATATGTATATGCATATATATATTCTGAGCACATATGCGCCGTCCGTCACATGCGTAAACACGTAGGCGGGCATCAAGTGTGAAAGGCACATGCGTGCCTGTCGTGCGTCATGCACGCCAAGCCGAACTCTCAGTTACAATACCAGCAGGATTTCTCTCATGTATGAGTGTAGCTGACAAAAGATTAACTCCTAATTATGCAGTCTGAATGTGTTCCATTGGGGGTAAAGAAGTGTGAGCTGGGTTCTGATTGGTAACTGCAATCAAGAGAAGAAGCTGGGAAGAACTGGCCTCCAGTCATATAGTTGGTCTGTGTTGTCAAGCTGCCAAATAGGCCTATGACCTGGTGCACTTTTGGAAATTGGGAATGAAGTGTTATCTACAGACAAAACGCTGAAACATTGATATTTGCCTTAGGCTCTCCCAATGGGCCTTTTCCCCTCTTTGTTTTTGATATGTGCTCCAGTGTGCAGTGGCGTACATCACATCCGAGCATCTCTGCGCCAGTCCTGCCCCTGTCTACTGAGGATGTGGCACAAACTGACTCCAGCCGTAACCCAGGGGGGTTCTGTGAAGTGCTGCTTCTGCTCATTACCCAAGTGCTTGTGTGGTTTTCTGCCCCAAAGAGACTGTGGCAGGAGTGGGCTTTTCTGCATGTTCGTAGGATTGCATCGAGAGCTCAGCCATCTGTGCGACTTGCAGTATGCTGCTCTCTCCAGCGCTGAAGCATGGGTGTGTCCTGCCTCTTCCTCCTCCTCCTCCTCCTCCTCCTCCTCACAGCATTATGACCTGAAATGGGCTTTTCCACTATGTTGGCTGTGAGTGCTTTATTTTTTAAACTGGGTCTAACCTCCTGCAGGGCCCCTGGGTAAAAGACTGCTCTGAGATGAGGGAAGACAAATCTATGGCAACGCAATTCACTGTACCACATATTTCTGTTTTTAAGGAATCGATACGCTGGCTCTCTTTACCGTCTGTGTCCCGTCACAACGCTTCTGGAGCACGTGCAAGGCGAGGTTCTTGGATCCCGACAACCTGTACATTTTCTGGGGAGGTGCAGTCAAGCTCCTTGTCCCCCTGTCCCTTTGTACTGCGGTCCAGAAAGTGCACTTTTCTTACAAAAAAAATTAGCAACTCAAAAACAATTTTCTGTGGGAAGCTGTCCAGTGTGGGCTGTGTCTGTGCTGCACAGGTAGGTCATTAGCGGGGGGGGAGCAGCGACGCGAGCGGTGCCGAGATGGTGCTCGGAGATTCGAGAGCAAGGCACTCGGAGCTGCTGAGGACGGGGCTCCATTTCCGATAAGACCTGAAGCTGCCCTGGCCCTTCTCCTGCGCCCGTGGGCGCCTCGGAGGGGCCCGGAACTGGACCGACGGGGACGATGCGGCCGAGGAGGAGGCTCGGGCCCTGGGGCTCTGGACTCGCGGAGCGCTCGCCATTATGGATCCTGCGACACTTATCGCGGAGAGCGGCGGTGTTCGCCGCGGCGTCCCGGTCCGTGGCCTCGGATCTGCCCGTCTGATCGCTCCCCGGTCTAATTGGCTAATTAAGTCCTCGCCTCCCCGCCACGGCTGACGCGCGAATCGAGAGCGGTTGCTACGTTACGTCCAAGTGGGCGCTACCCATTAGTTGCGAATGAGCCGAATTAACCCCACGTTGCTTTGTGATCCTTAATTATATACAATTTTACATAAACCCGTTAATATCACACGCAACGCGTGAATGTCGTAGATGTGGGCATCATTATTATGAGGCCAGAGATAATTGAATGGAGGGTTTGGAGATACTGGGGTTTCAACAGAATTTTTGAAGGACACTGATCAGAAATCACCCCCCCCCATTCCCCCATCTCTTTTATGCTTTTATATTCCATGGCTGCAGAACTCAGGCACTTGTGAGTGATATCAATGCCAATGTATGAGTGTGCCAGCTTAGGCAAACTTTGTGATCCTGCAAGTATATTTTCTTCTCCAACCTTAAGTTAAAATCCGCTGTTAGAATCACATGCAGCAGTGATCAGCTTCCCCACCAAAAGATTCCCAACCAATACACACTGTTTTTGCTGCTGTAATATATATATTAAGATATTAAGGTGCATCGAGCTAAAATTGCATCATTTTAAAACGAATTACTGCCACTTCTGGCTGGATGCTGCCTACCAACAACTTCTGATACAAGGGAGGACTCGTCCCTCCGCTCAGGCGACTGTTCTGTTTGTGTGTCACTGTGACCTGTGACCTCACAGCAGATCTATTACATATCTGAGCCATGGAGCTTTCAGTGGAGTAGTTCTCTAAGTGGCCAGTGGAAGGAGAGACGTGATGTTCCCTTTCTGTTGGCTGTGCTACAGAAGTAGTGTTATATAACTTTCTTTTCTTTCTTTTTTTTTTTTTGCTTTTGATTAAGTTTGTGTTCAAGCTACAAACCTTTATGTAGGTATTACAGGCTGCTTTCACTCTGAGTGCCACTAACTCCTCCTTTTTGGATTTGTTTTGTTTGTTCTTTGAGCAGCTGGTAGATTTTGTAGGCCTACACTTGCTGTACTGCGCATTATTCATCCCAAAATATGTAAATTGGAGTAATTTACAGAGTCCTCAGTTATAGGCATACCCTGATACAAGGAATGTATCAGGGGTAACATATATAAAATGGGTTGGATGTACTTTTTTGAAATCTGTTGTTGTTTTTCTGGGAAAATGAGTTTTTGTTTAGATGTTATCTTTTGCACTGATCACAATCAGGAATATCCATGCATAAGTGACTACATAACTTTCTTCAGAAATTAGGTCAGAACCTCCAACTTTATTTGTTTGGCCTGATTAGAAAGCTGAAGTCAATAGAGATAAGTATCAGCTGTGCCGAAGCCCTGGATTTCTCTCCCCTTCTATATAATCCACTGATACACTGCTGGTGAAATCCAATCCTCTTTATACCACGCTATCCCACATTTGTTAGGTTCTTAAAGGGTCCCCTCAACTTTTAATAACATTTTACTAATAACTACCATAGACTGCTTTGGTCATATTTCAATGCTCTGCAGTGTGATAAAAAATATATATTTCATTTTTTTTAATGTCATCCTTTCCCCCAAGACCACTTTTATAAAAAGCATTTCTGTTGTCTGGGTTGCTAAGGATACGATCATGCATTACTGTCAGTGCGAGTTTTGAATTAGTACCACACAGTTCCCTCCAGTGCTAAATCATAATAGCTGAGCAGTAAAAGCAAAGCCGTTAATGAGTATTCCAGTGTTCGCTCTGTCTTTGTGTGTAAGATCTCATGCGTATCTGTCAATCACTTCCCTATTCAAAGCAAGACCTTCTTTTTACCCCATATATATCCTGTAAATGCAACACTTTTATGAATGGTTAAAAAGTCCCCTCCCAGATATATTTCAAATATAGTTATATCAGCTCAGACTGGTGTCCTTTGACACAATAGAAGAAGCATTCTATGCTATTACGTGACGTGAGAGACTAGAATAGAACTAGCTGTTCTAAAGTAATTTGTGCTGTTAGTACTTCATGCCTAGAGGGCAGATTTGTATTTGAAGTACAGGTCAGTAGTTAGTTGCGATTGTAAGGCTCAATGAAGCTATTATACGGATGGATGGGACAAAGTAAAGATTTGTGGACTGGACAAAGCACAGTAACTGAGCCATGCATTGAAACCGTGATCTTTTCGTAGGGTTATACATAAGTGAAACCTTGTTGAGAGGGTTTCAAAACTATTCATAAAAAGTATTACTAATGAAACAATGATGATACAGTTGGGGGGGAGGGGGGCGGCTCAGCTAACGAGTGAGGATGCGATCCAAATTCCTTTCACGTAACGGCATTGGTTTCCAGCTATTCTGTGTAGCCTTTCTCCGTGGCCTACTTATGTGTGCTGTAAGTAGCACAGCTCGCGCCTCTCCCCGAAGACTCGGGCTGAATAATGGACTCACACGGAAGACACGTAATAACCTCATGGACAATGTACCGGTTCGGGTCCGGTAATGAGCATCATTATTCCAATTTTCAAGACGAGAAATGTGTTTTGTGTTGTGCGAGTGCAGCCGTGGGAGGAGCTGCTCAGAATTGTGGGCATGTCCCGCTCTGTAAAATTCTGACCCGCGTCTGCGGTTGTTGCGCTGTCAGCTTTGCCATTTCCCTCGCCTAAAGGGAGAGCTTTCTGTTATTGCCTCTGTTTTAATGCATGTGACATCATAAGTCTGCACAGTTCTCCAGTCTTTCCTTGAAGCAGCTGTGGAGAGACCCTTGATAGTCATTCGTAATATAAAACATTCCCTCATAGTGTAGAGTAATGTTATTCTTATCTGGGTTCAATGATACCAAAAAGTTTGGGAATTGAGAAAAAACTGTAATCGGTTTTGAAGGAAAAAAGGTCTTTGATTTCTGATGGCCCAAATAGTTGACTAATTAGCATTGGGAAAATTTCTTTTAATTGCCTTGGTAATAGAAAAGGAATTCCAAAGGAATGACAAAATGATCTGAATAGTTTCTGTGGCTGATCAAGACCTTTACTCTGGCCTCTCTGAGGCTACGTTTACACCACAGGTCTTAATGCCCAGTTCTGATTTTTTTTCCTTTATCAGATTTTTTTCGCTGCCTATTTAGACAACAGTCACATTGGCCGATATCGGATTCCCTTCAGATTTATTTTCTCACATTAATGTGACCCACAACGGATATGAAAATGTCCAATGCCATGTGCTTTTTTCCCTGTTTACATGTTTATGGTACATATCTGATATGTGCAGCATGAGCAAAAAAATCAGAATTGACTCACTTTTTACCAGGCATTGTAAACGCAGCCTAAGTTTCCATCCCCGTGGAAACAAGGCACTGGACACCCCCCCGGTTGGCCATGGCAGTCTTCTCCCACTGGCTGTTCAGCATGCCCTCGAGTCTGTGTCTGGACACTCTTCTCAGAATGCACTCTGGAGCCAGAATCATTTAGTTCCAATGAATTCTTAATGTTCTTCTACCTTGAGTTGCTCCCCCCCCCCCCCCCTCTGAAAAGGAAAAAAGTGAGTGCTGTGTTCGCCAATGCTTCAGCTGAAAGGAAATGCTCTCAGGGCCTCGCAAGTGCTGCATGTTATATTAATGTTGTTAGTTACACCATCAGAAAGTGTCAAAGAGCGCATGCTTGGCCTGTCAAAATACTACACTGGGTGTTTCACAATGCGATGCACGATGGCTGAAAAAGGGTTCAAAACCAAAAGATTTCAAACACAGGACTTCTTAGCACGGCAACAGAAATACCCAAATTCTGGAGGAGCCAGTTAGATTTTCCATCAATGTATGCTTTGAATTGCTTACTATTTGCATGAGGAAGAGCATACCCTGTCTAGTTTAGTTGGTGCAGAACATGAACTGCCATTGAATGGCAAGGAATACAGAATTGTTTTTGTGAATTACATTTATCAAGCCCTTTATTGAATGTGCTGCCAATTTCTCTGGGTTTTCGGTGCTATCCATCATAGTAGGAAATCACATGTATCTAGAATAGGTCATTGAAAACGTACAGCGAATGCATGGTAAATAATGTGCAAGTTAGCGCCACCAATGTTCTTCACTGCAAACCTTGTTAGCGCGTTTCGTGTTTGTGTCCACACGTTTTTCTGGAACCTTGGAGGGAAAATCAGCTAAAGTGTTGGCAGCCCTGTCAATCACTAAGCTTGGCTTGGGTTATGGTCCTGGTGTAATCTCGTTAGATGAATAGCCCATCTTTTTAAGTGTCCCCTCGCTCCCCCCCCCCCCCTTCCCCCCCCCCCCCCCCCCCCCCCCTGTCTCATGCAGAACTATGCCGTGAGCCGTCCGAGCCCTGGGCTGTCCCCGTGATTGATGGAGTCCCTTAGCCAGAAACGCTTTGTGAGGTAAAACATGTCCCGTTCCCCCCCCCTGACCCGCTGGCATTAGCAGAAATATTCACACTTTGCTCCCTGAGTGTCTCCGTGTGAATATTGCCTGTTGAGTTGTTTCCTCTAATTGGTCCTGGTGTGTTATGAGTTTGATGGCGGTGCGAATGGCAGTACGCTGAACAGGTGGCGGAGTGTGAACAGGTGGTAAAGGCGCCGCTATCGTATGCATGCTTCAGAGACGGCTTAAAAAAATGAATTTAAAATAATACATAAAAAAAAGGTACGCGCACATGATGTGTGTGTCTGCGACTGTGCTTGAGTGTGTAATTACCTGCATGTGTGTGTTTGTGTGGTGTGTAATTACCTGCATGTGTGTGTGTCTAAGTGCATATATATATTTTGTGATTATGTGTGCATTTCTCTGTCTGTGTGTGTGTGTGTGTCTGCATGCTTGCATGCGTGCGTGTGTGTGTGCATGCGTGCATGCGTAAGTGTGTGTGTGTGTGTGCATACGCACGTGCATGTATGTGTGTGTGTGTGTGTGTGCATGTGCGTGTGTGTACGTATGCGTGTGTGTGCGTGTGTGCGTGTATGCGTAAGTGTGTGCGTGCGTGTGTGTACGTATGCGTGTGTGTACGTATGTGTGTGTGTGTGTCTGCATGCTTGCATGCGTGCGTGTGTGTGTGCATGCGTGCATGCGTAAGTGTGTGTGTGTGTGTGCATACGCACGTGCATGTATGTGTGTGTGTGTGTGTGTGCATGTGCGTGTGTGTACGTATGCGTGTGTGTGCGTGTGTGCGTGTATGCGTAAGTGTGTGCGTGCGTGTGTGTACGTATGCGTGTGTGTACGTATGTGTGTGTGTGTGCGTATGCGCGTGCGTGTGCACATGCATATTTCCGCGCTGTCCCTGCCGCAGCAGCCCATCAGTCAGTGCGCGGGGCCTGTCACAGCGGCGGGGCCTCGTTTATAACTGTCTGCGGCAGGCGGAGCCGCGGCCCGCGGGGGCGCTGGGAGTCCGCCCCGCTGGCCGCACAGGTGAATCTGATAAGCGCGTTTCGGATGGCTGCTCCCCGCCACCGCGCGCCGGCCGGGGGGGGGAGGGGGGAGAAGAGGAGATCCATCACGGCCGCGACGCCGCCTGCGCACGCGCACGCCCTGATAAAGACCTTCGGCTCCTCGGCTCTGCCGCCCAGAGCTAATTAATGCCATCGACACGCGTCTCCCGGCAAAAAAAAGAGAGAGAGAGAGAAAGGATTCGGCCTCGTTCCCTTATCAACAAAAACAGGCATGGCCGGCCGGGGTCTGGAGAGCTTTTTTTTTATACAGATGGATTAGGGGCAGTGCAGTTAAGTCCTCCATAGCGGCTCTGCAGCGGCTGGCACTGGCTCCGGTTATTTCACCTCTCAGGACAACAATGACAAGCGTCCTCGCTCTGTGTCGCGCGGTGGAGTATCCCGCCCTCGTCCCGTGACTGTCACGGACGGTGGCTTTCCACAGAGAATCCCACGTGATGAGGTGGCCCCAAATTTGGCTGCGCGCTCTTGCACCCCTGTCCCGCCTTCGTGGCTCACCCCGCCGCGGCACAAAGCAGTACAGTCTGCGGGGGAAAAGTGGTGCAAATGAAGAAAAATGGGAAGTAAATTGGTTTGCACATGACTGTCACGGGCAGAGTGGTGTGTATGATATCACAGGTGACATATACTGCTGCTCAGAGTTACAGCTCTGAGTGGGCAGCTCTAACCTGACTGGCGGTGTGTGTGTGTGTGTGCGTGTGTGCGTGTGTGCGTGCGATGTGTGCATGCTACATAGAGCTGACATCTCTCAGATTATACCACGTCAGTTCTCTTTGACCACTTCCTGTACTCCCAAATCGAGATTAATGTGTACCATCTTCACTGGTGGGCTGGCTGCACACTCAGATGCATCTCATTAGAAATCAAAGTGGGGTCACTAGTGATTCCTCCAGACATGGTTCCTGTTCTGTGATTAATTTCATGCAGCCAAGGAGGACAATCCTATCTGATACTCCACTGAGAAACGTTTTTTCCAGGGGCAGTTGTTTAAAGAGGGATGTGCTCTGAAAACTTCACCTCCTCTGTCTAATTGCAGCCCCCCCCCCCCCCCTCACACCCCAGTGTCCTCACTAGGACACAGACCAGCTTCCTGTGGGAAGGCCAACTGGAAATTGGAACAGTGGAGGCTTGTCTCTGACTGACAGGTGTGTCCAGAGGTGTGTTGCTTGTTTCTCTGTGTCTTAGGGCAGGGTTTGCTCCCCCTGCGGAGTTGGAAGAGCTTTGCCGTGCAGCCGAGTTCCCCTACAACAAGCGCTGGTATCGCTGCAAGAGTTGTTGGGGGAAACAAGAGGTCAGACAAGGTACAGACAGGAATTGTGTCTCCTTACCCAATACCCTCCCAATCCCTTATTGATATCAGAGTGCAGCAGTTGGCTAAGGCCGCCTCGGGGAACTGGTGTCTGTGTAAATTTGCTTGGGGAGGCTGTATCGAGCACCTCATTACACACAGCACTTGTCAAAGATAAATTGAGGGAGGTGCTGCCAGCATACCTCCGATAAATCATTAGGTATTGATCACTGAACATACAGGACAGTAGGAGCTTTTTAGGAGGGACAGAGCGGCCAAAACAGTGCCAGTGGAATGTGCCTAAATGAACCCCCTTCCCAAACTGCCACCAAAAACCCCCCACTGAGACCGTAGGTTGTTCTGCCTGCACACAGGATGATGTTTTCCACAGAGGCACATATTTACATTTTTATTAGCAAGCTTTCAGGTTCTGGAATTAATTGTAGTGAGCAGTGCATGGCAGTGATTCCCTCAGGCGGATGGGGGTGTGGCCATTCGACCCATTTGTGATGTCACTGTAATGAGAACGTGAGCCCTGCCCCAGACCCATGATTTTTTTATGTACGGCTGTTCGGTTTGCTGTGTGTGGCTTGTTATTGCCTCTGTGGACTATGTCATGGACCAAGCTCTGTTCTGCAGGTGAGAGCTAGAACAAAGCAGAACATGCCCCTCTCCCCAAGTACGGTGTGTCAAATCAAATGTTACAGGCTTCCGTTACATCAGTCTTGGTTTTTAATTTGTGTACTCTTTGGTTCAACGATTTCAAATTCATTTGGAAAAAAACTGCAGTATATGCATAAGACTTTTCAGCACTCTCAATGGAGAATGAAAAATGCTTGAACTACAGTATTTGCATTATAATGGGGAAATCTGCAAAACGGTTTGATGTATGAATCTAGTGTTTGGGGGATTGCTCAAAGCCATTTATAGAAGACTGATAATGTTACAAAAAAACAAAAACAAAAAAAACCAGCGGACTTATCCCACTCAGCTCTTTCACACAAATAAGGCTTGATGAGCCTATTCTAATGGGAACTGAATCTGCTTCAGTCCAGTGTTTCAGCAGCTGACTGTGTGTCAATATCAATTAACATCAGCCAGTGATACTGAAAACAATGGTAACAAATATCTCAAGCAAGCCCACATTGTCAAGGGGGCGTTTACCCCTACAGACTGCCTCACGGTTGCTCTTTGGCACTGCCCAGGACTGACCCAGAGCCGACTCATTCCTATAAATGAACCCTCCACCCCACCATCTTATTCTATCCCAAGATTCACTGCCTCCAGAAATATTAGATTGTTAATATTACTGATGGTTGATTAATAATCAAGTTTGCAATATTTTAGAATCTAATAAAGTTAACCATTTATATTTGTAATTTAACTATTTGTCATTTTAACTGTTAAGTAAAATTCCAAATTATACGGGAATAATTTTTGGAATTTAAAAAAAAAAATTTTTTTTTTAATTTTTTATTTCTTTACATACGTCACCTACATTATATATCCTGGTTATAGAATTTTTCTGGGTCACGTATATTGGCTTCCATTCCACATTGCTTTCAGTCTGCTGTGCAGATGCGGGGGAGAGAGGGAGAGAGAGAGAGAGAAAAGGGGGGGGGATCACAGGCATATTTCTTTCACTTCTCCGACAGAGTAATGAAGCAGGAGAGTGGAAACTACTCTCTTTTATACGCGCGTCAACAAAGCTAAAAATGCGGTGCCGGGGAGAGATAAGACGGGCGAGTCTGTTTCCGATTGAATTCGGCCCGTGGGAAGAGAGCCCCCGAGGGGGGGGGGGGCGCGTCTGCGGTCGAGTGCGGGCTTTCGCCGGGCCTCCCAGAGCGGGAGAGTCGCTCGCCGTCAAGTCAACACCGCAAATAAATACTGCAGGTCCCGCTCTCCGGCGCTTAATAATTAAACGGTCCGTTTTTTATTTATTTGCGAATCCGGCCCGAAGTTAGCCGGGCTTTTGTGAGCGGCAGGCGCTCCTCTGACCCCCACGGCGTGTGCTTTGGCACTCGTCGAGAGCGGTTTGTTTCTGAGGACGGGGTAGGTCTTAATTAGTTTCTCTTTTAATCTAACATGATTGCGGCGAGCAGGGAATCTTACTGCCAGACACAGCTCCGTGAGCTGTGTGGGCATATTTCAGACTGAAGGGGGGGATGAAAGCAGGATCGGTTCTTTGACGGGGTCTATTCCCACTCCCACTGCACACTTGGACATCATATAAAGCACTACGCTTGCAATTCGGTCAAACATGTAATGGCGTGAATTGGAATTGCAGACCGGAGCGCTTGCTATCAAAGATTCCAAAGGCCAGTAGAGTTTAGACACATTTTGATGAAGCTCATTCGCTATTCTGCTTGTGTTGAGAAAGCAGTGCATGCAGACAGTTCCTCCCCTCTGCCCCTGGCCGATGACAGGACACACGTGAGGACCTGGGGGTGAGTGTGATGCTACTGTGATGCTGCTGTGGTACTTCAGACGTGGTAGCCCGGTGTGACTCTGTCTCCATTGCCCTTGAGCAGAGGGTATGCTAACAGTCAGCCGCAGGCCTGAGCGTCCAAGTGACACGGTGTTGGCAGTGCGAGCGGGAGCGTGTCCCACCATGACCCTGCTGTGAACCTGCTCAGTGGAGCATTGCAGACGGGCCCCCAAAAACACAACGCTGAAAATGAAAAGGAGAGCGCACTGTTCGCGCGGCGCTCCCTGGCGACCTTGAGAGACAAAGTTGGGAAGTGCAGCAGAAACGTGGCTGATTCACCTCACCAATTTTGCAGAAGGGAAAAAAAAAAATGTCCTCAGTCAATGTCCCTACCAGCGTGTGTATTTGTGTGTATGTATGTGGGGGGGGGTGTTTGTGTGTGTGTAGGCGTGTGTGCGTGCAAGTGTGTGAGCATGTGTGCATGCATGCGTGAGTGTGTGTGTGTCGAGGGGGGTGGAGGGTGGTTGTGTGTGTGTGTGTGTGTGTGTGTGTGTGTGTAGGGGGGGGGGGGTGGTTGTGTGTGTGTGTGTGTGTGTCTGGGTATCTCTCTGGGGATCTGCTGAATCATATGAAAGATATCAAGAGATTGACAGTTTGTTCAGCAGAACGATCGACAGTGCGCAGAATGTATGTGCGTGTTTTCATCTTACAAGGATGTACTCGGAGTGCAGGTGGGAACAGCGAGGATGCAGATCCCAAAGGGGGGATTTTTTTATTTGGCTGCAGAGCACACATCCTGTGGCCAGACAGCCTTGCCCACCTGAAACGGCGCAGGCTGAAAGCGTATCGACAGGAACGACCGGTACGACTGCAGGATGAAGTGGGGAACGGAGCGGGGCTCGCAGCGCGCGGAGCTTCAGAGAAACATATCGACGCGCTTGATGTTTCGCTAATGGAACTTGGGCTCTTTCAGTTGTTCGGAAAAACGCATCCACCTCGGGACCCGGCGCTCCCGGCTCGATGCCCATCGACTGGCTCTGAAGTACGGCTCAGCGTGCTCTCCTCTTCCCGCCCCGGCTCCCCGCTGCTCTCTCACGCCGCGCTTTGTTTCCCCCGCTCCGCGTTCCGGCAACCTGTTCCTGCTTTTTTTTGTCCTTAGTAACCTTTTCATATTTTTGGTTGTGTGTGTCCGCCGTCTGGAGGTACTTTTATATTTGACGCCGCCTCCAGCTGTCTCAGGCGCAAGCAGTCCTGGCCTCTGTAGGCAAACACAGGGGTCCTCTGGCTATCCAGAGAGGTGGGGGAAAACGACTTGAAGGGGATTTTAACTGTGCAATCGATTTTAATGCAGGTTCTTGGAAAGCCCAGTGCGACCGAGCAAACACTCAAAAGGCAAACGCAAGGTTAAGAGAATTTGCATTAACGAAGTGTTAAATAAATGTGTCACGTGTGTACATATTTGGGGCATGTCTGAACATAACAAAAGAATAAATGTAGAAAACACTTTACATTCTATTTTGTTGAGGATAATGTAAATGAAGAATGTCATTTACATTAGTTATCAATCCAGTCTGTGGCAATGAATAACTGCTGTTGAACCCTAACTACTATTGCCAATAGCAACCCAGAAAGTGCTATTAGACAGGCTAATCTAGCCAACTAGCTAATCGGCTGGCATTATTTCATTTCACTGTTCTAGCTAGCCCATGCTTAAAGAATGGGTGATAATCCTTAATGAGCTAACTCAGTATATCTAAAATGAAAACGTTATATTGTAATTACGGTTAAACATCTGGATTACCTCAGAATGTTTCTTCAGACTCATTCTTATCAGTCTTCCATAATGTGCTGTTTGTCACTGCCTTGACAGAGTGCACGCTTACGATTTCATTTACATTTGAAAATTTGGACTTGAGGATGCAACAGCAGCAACTTCCTGACACGTCAGTTCTATCAAATTAGGGATAAAACACAAAAACTATGGGTCAGTGCATACTGAGTAGCAGTGCTCCTCACTCCTACAGTGGCAGTGTGCTGCTGTTGTTTAATGTATGAGAAGCAATGCACTGGCTTTCTTTTGTCAACTCATTTAAGGGACAAGTTAGACTACGAGGTCTGCACTGAGTCTCACTACAGTGTTCAATGCACAGCTGGAAATGAAAACATCAGCACGGGCTGCTGGGTGGCTCATTCGGTTAAGGCGCCACGCTGTGGCGTATGGATGAGCCTCACGGCCTCGGATTGAATACAGTTCCCGTGCCGACTGTGGCTGGGAGCTCCATAGGTGTGGGAGGTTTCAGTTGGTCAGGGGCCTGCGTTCATCACTCTCTTGTGACCCCTGCTGGTCGATCATACACCTCGCCATCAGATTTCATGCAAAAGCTTCCTGGCATTAAATGCTTAATAATAAGTGATATATCACAATGAAAAATTGTCACAGTTTAATTCCGAAATTATTTCAATCAGCAATTAATGAGTTTGTAGTTAAACAATAATGTTCTTTTGTAAATTTAATCCCCTGTCTGTTTAACTAAGGATTAAATGAGAATTGTTTCAATTGATGATTAATGAATTATACCAGGAGAGATATTACAATCAACCAGGGCCAAACTAAAATTATGTTTGTTCTTTTTGCCTCCTCATTCTCCATTGCTTGTTAATTTTAACTGGTATTGACTGTTATTGCATGTATAAAAGCAAGGAGAATTTTTACACATAATTAATCTTTTAGATGCTAATGGAATAGTTTATTTCTGCTCTACAATCCCAAGATAGACTAAAGACAGCAAAAAAAGCAACAAGTATAATCATAACAGCATAATTACTTAAAAGAAAACTAATTGTTCTTCAATATTAAACGAAATAAATAAATATGTCAGCTACAAATGGCCAATATGGAGACCAAGAAAGTATCATGTTATTTTAGTTATAAAATCAGCCAGCTGGTGACCTAGGGAGCTATTACAGTTTTGCCTCATCTATGAAGTCAGCAAGACATACTATTGTGAAGGGTAACATCATATTCAAATTTGGTTGCTTATGTTCATGGTTTTGAACATTTCATTCATGATCATTTTAATAATAATTTTATCATTTTTGCCAGCTAAGTTTTTAGCGCAATAATTGTTTTTGCTAGCAAAGCGATCTATACATGCAGCAACATAAGTCACAAGTAGCTAAAAATGTTTTCTTGCTAGTTAACATTAGATGGCTATCACTAGCAAATATGTTATTCATTTTATGGTTCCCTTTATTTTCACTCATAACCAGTCTCTGTATTTTGTAAGGTTAAACAAAACAGTATGCTGTCATTGAGTGCTATATCTTTTTTTGTAGTATGGAATCTTCTATATACTGTAGATTTGATGTGGTTACGTTGAGTTTCACAGCCTGCTGCAGTTTTGCAATGGGTGCTGCAATACAGTCATGTGTGGCCCCTATAGGTTCTAGACTAAAGTTCATCTGATAATAATTTAAAGACTGTTTAAGCCGTTTGTGCATTCAGAATTAAAGTGGAGAGAGCTGGGGTCACATCCTCATTATTTAAAGGATTCCAACACACAGGTCCTCCACAGGATGAATGGAAGTGTGCCCTCTCATTATGTTGGTCAAATAGGAACACAATATGGGCCTGTGAATCAACACATAAATTGAGAAGTTTTCAACACAGCAGGAGCTATTTTCAGCAGTGATGATTTATGGTGATATTTTCCTGACAATGTGCAGAAACCTTCTAATTAGTCTTATCTGCGGTTAGAAGAGTCAGAGACACAAAGAAAATCGCAGTGGCAGTCATTTTGTCCACCCTCGGATGTTTGCTTAACCTGAACAAATTTACATTTTACAGTGCAAACAAGGAAGTGCCTCCCAATATCGGAGATAAGCAGGTACACAGGGTAGGTCTTAACGCCTTCTAAGGAAGTACAAGTGACTCAGCTTAAAATGCTGAAGCAAATGTTTAAATCTTCAGACTGTATAGGGCCATTTATGTGTAGGTTTAGCAAGTTGAACATAGGTGACTGATTGACCAGAAAGGGTCGTCTCGGCCAATCAAATCCCTCCATTCCAGCTTGATGCTATGGCCAATTAAGTGCCACTCTGTGGAGCTGAAAGACACAGTCGGTACTAGACCTGGGATCCATACCCACACCAGAACAGCGGCTCAACAGGATAAGCTATAACCTAATAATGTGGTGCTTTTTCATAATGCTGTTTACATGTTCATATTGTGATGTACGAGTATACAGTATATTATTTATTAGTGGCCTACAAAAAGTACATCAAAGGTAGCGTGAAAATAATGTCTCATTTGCACATTGAGATGATAAAATTTGTAGCCATTTGTCTTTGAGAAATTGCTGTTTTTCATTTTTCTTGAATCCATATTATTTGATGGTGATGCAATCAATGGCACCCAAAAGCTGTGCATTCCATAAAAATCATAAAGATATGATGATTTACTTTTGAGTTTGTATTTCAATCAATTTCACAATGTTTTAAATAATGATGCTCGACAGTTTATAATACTTGTAAGCTCCTTGGCTTAAGCAGATACATTTTAAAAGTTAATAGGTATCTTGCAGTCACTTTGGAGTCTTGTAGTTATTTTATAGCATCAAAAAGACCATCACAACTAAGGTGTTGTATTGATAGGGGCGACATAGCTCAGGAGGTAAGACCGATTGTCTGGCAGTCGGAGGGTTGCCGGTTCAAACCCCGCCCTGAGCATGTCGAAGTGTCCTTGAGCAAGACAGCTAACCCCTAACTGCTCTGGCGAATGAGAGGCATCAATTGTAAAGTGCTTTGGATAAAAGCGCTATATAAATGCAGTCCATGATAGTGCCTCCACTCTGCTTGGGCCTCCAGCATGCAAGCTTTACGTTTTGCATCCCGTGCCTTCTGGAACTAGATTTGCAATGCGTAGCAGTGTGATCCATTTCATGGTTTACTCACAGCCAGCCAGTGGGCCTGGAGCCCCAGAATAACTGGGTCTTTCCACGGTTGTTGATGGCGTGTTTGCAAAGACTGATCTGTAAATATATCGTTTTCTTGCTGTCTCAGCAGAGAGAGAGAGAGAGAGAGGGAGAGAGAGAGAGCGAGCCATAGACGAGGGGGAATGGATCAAGCCGCAGTGAAAAGGAGCTTGTTTTCGCTGGCTGTCAGGCGAGAGCGGTGGGAATGAAACCGAGCTCCTTCATCAGAGCCGCAACATCGACTCCTTGGGCGTTCTGGAGCGGGGCCAGAACCAATGTCCCGTCGGGGCCTCTGCCAATGTCGGGGTGGGGAGAATGAGTTTGGGATGGGCTTCTCCACCCCCCTTCTCTTTTCTTTATCCAGTAGCGGCTTATAAAAAATGAAGCTTCAGTTCAAAGGAACACTGGCGAGCTGATAGGAGAGGATTTTATTTTTGCTCCTGCAGAACATGCTACTGAATCATTTTCAAATGAAAACGGACATTTAGTGATGACCTTTACAAATCTCATTTTTTCCCCTCAAGTCAGTGAAAATTTCACAGCACAATGCAATGCTTTGAAACACACGAATGCTTTTTTTCATGAATGCTTCATAATAACTTATCAAAGCTTGCTTTTTTATTCTGAAAAATGAAAGGCATTACTGTATGAACTTCATGCGTGTTCCAGTACCTCTTTACCAGAATGGCTTAACAGAAAATGACTGTATATTTTCATGATTTGTTTAATGAATGTCTCATTTGCAGCATGTTTTTTTACTAAGATTTGAAACGAACTCTTTTCTCTAAAATTTCATTACGTCATGGTATGTACTTTATAAATGGCTGTTATTCAAAATCATTTGATACTGACCGATTAACAATAATAAGGCCACATTTTCATATTTTAAAATAATTCGTTAATTCATAGTCATAATTTAAAAGAGCTGCTTTCAGATAAAACAAACAAAAGGTTAAGTAAGATTCAGAGGTACCATAGCACTATCTCACCCTTTGGTTACAGATCCAGTGAATAAATCAGTGCTCCACACTGGCCCGGTATCCTGTAGGGACCCTCACAGCGAATGTGCAGAATCACGTCCACCAAAGCGAGGACCGCTGAGGACCATGAGCCATCTGCTGCACCTCCGGTTGCAGTTTCTGATTGTCGCTGATAAGGCCGTCCTTCAGAGGCCAAAGAATGCCGCTCTCCATTCTGCAGAGCGCACTTTAATGACCGTGATTATGCCAGGATTTATTGGGGGGCTCATCCGGAGCCAGGCCTGTTAACCACATGTGCCTTAACGCGCGGGCTCGTAATGAGGTTGGTGCAATCAGCGTCAAGAGCCTAAACCTTCGGGCAATCGTTGTATGTTGACTTCGTTTTTTTTCTTTCTTTCTTTTCCAAGGCCACGTGTTGGGAAAAGGTTAACTCAACGTGAAAAGTAGCGATAAGTAACCATGGAATCGGCCTCGCGCGCCGCCAACGTTGTCTCCGTAATTAACAGATAACCTTTAATGAAACGCTGCGCTTGTTGCTCGGAGTGACGGAAATGTCAGTTTGGCGGAGCGCGCGTAATGAGGAGAAGGACGTCTGGGGGACGGCCCCGGTCTGAAGGATGATCGGCGGCGCGTTGCTCCTCCTCAGAGCCGCTGGCGGTGGAAATGGGACGGGGGAGCCGCCATCCGTCTCCGGATCTGACCACCGCTAACTGAGACTGAAGAACGGCTAACACAGATCTGAAACCACGAAGCCAAACAATGTGCGAAGTGCATTCGTTGTCTGGCGTCCCGACTATTAATTTGTGAAATTATTCTGGTAAATGGACTTTAAAGGGCAGGCCAGGGCTCTTTGGCATAGACATCGCCACCGTAACCTGGGGCCACGACAGCGGCCGGCCACGACGAGGAGTCCGCTGCGGCGTGACGCGATTGATTTGCATTGCGTTGGTGGAGAAATCGCTTCTCCTGCGGTACTCTTTGTGCAGGGTTTGGGTAACGCAGTGATACCTTGAGAGGTGTGTTTGCTGATATGCGGTATAATCAAGATCGCTTGTGATCCGATGGGGGCCGTTCTCGCAGCATTTGGAGCCACTGCATAGACGGTAAACCAGTATTAATTTCATTGTTGACAAAGGGATACGAAGCAACTTTGTTGTTTCACACTAAGCACAGTTTACATTTCACGAGTTCATTGATACTTGGATGCCCGTATATTTGCACTTCAGGAGGTGAGATTAAATTTTCTCTCTCATTGCTAATTAAGAGTACCAGCTGCTCCAAGTATCTCCAGTTGTCTGTATTTACAGAATCACCACTGTGGCTCCATTTTGTTTCTGTTTTTTATGAGGAATAATTCAGTGCCTTTGGGCTTCATTTATGCAGGCAATGGCTTCACAGTCTGGGCCTCAATTGTTATTGGAAATAAATAAACACCTCCTACGAACGGCTGGGAGACTGCATGTGGGAAAGGCTGTATTTCAGTGTGAAAGGGGGCTGTGGGGAGAGCTCAAACAGGAGAGTGGGGGGGGGGTCTCTTTCAGACAGTGTACAGAGCACATCTAGACAGTGGATGGTGGGGGGCAACTCAGACAGTAGGCAAACGAGATCTCCCTTATTGATGTCGAAATGCCAGTGTCTGGGCCTGTATCACACCGCCTCAAGCAAGAGAAGATCGTCCTCTTTTAAACACCCCGTGCAGCACTGTAAAATGAGGCCCCCAGCACTGGCTGTACTGAGGAATTAACACACTCTCACTGGTGTCCAGAGGCCTCTACTCACTAGTTCAGCTGCAGGGGAGTTTGAGCACCACTGGAAGGGGAGCTGATGGGGCTCTTCTGTGCTCAGGGTTATTAAAATAAAATTACGCTGGTCTCTGTCACGTAGACATAATGGTGCCCGGGCACTGGAAGTAAAGTGCCCGTGTACATAAATGGAACAACTCTAGTTCCAGTCGGGAGCCAGCAGGGGTATAGTATGTCAGAGCACTGCACTGACCCTACGATAATGACCCTGTCCGTGCTCACGCTGAGCACGGCCGGTACAGCCGACAGCTGCGGGACAACAGGAGGATGTGGAACCGGAATCATGGGAGGTTAATTAGAGATGTGAGAGGGAATAGCGGGAGAAGGGAATGGAGAGCGTGGCCACGGCACGGACTGGAACTCGAAACTGGAGCTCGATGTACCTCAGTGTAACCGCTGATAATGCTTTACATACCAGAACTGCTGGCAACTTCCAGTTTTACAAAGCCAGAGGGCAATAACTAACTACAAATAACTAAACTGCAAGTATATTCCATTACATTAAAAGCTTATTCTGTTGTCTGACATCCTGGTATGGGCACCTGTCCAGGTACCTTTCTGTACATCTCGACATTTTCGCTTCCATGAACCTGCTTGTATAAATGACTTCTTTTACAAACACCTATCAATGAGATTTCTGTAAGAAATTCAGATTGCCCCAAGCCTCATTACTCCATTCAAGAGCACAGTGCTAATCACGCATTCCCCATTGTGTGATGGAAGGAGTACATGGTAATGACACTAATAGCTCCAGTCTCATTGTTGTGCCTATAATTGATTTCATTTTCAGAATTCGGAGAAGGTGTTCACACTCCTGCCAGGTTTGTCATAGAAAGCTCCATATTGACTAATATGCAGAAACAGGTTCAAAGAACCAGAGAAAAAGTTTTTTGTTTTTGCTCTTAATGCAGCACTTCAGGTTATATGATTAAGTGCATTTATTAGGTGCAAAAGTAAATTCCTAATTTTTATTTAAATGTATGCATTCCCCAAAGAACCCAAACGCCCCTTCCTTTCTGTTCACGTTGACCAAAGAATCAAGCATGCTTGTAATTACCATTGAGTGATTTATTATTCCTGGAGGAAACTCTGGTTTTGGTTTCCTGTCTATGGTGTTCTTTTATAGTAACAGCTACTGTGTATTGAAAATATTATCTTATAAATAAATGGTTGAGTTCACAGAGATGTGCTAATTGGGATTGTCTAGCTGTCAAAATATCTATAAAGATGCTGATATTTGTATTGTTCCAGACTAATAGGGGCACTGCTCCATTCATGAAATAAAAAGGTAATCACTTATGTAATTTATTCACCGATAGAATAAATTACAACAGTCACGTCAAAGTTTGCCTTGTGATACATTACAACCCAAACATGAAAAAACATTTTTCTCCTCCTTCTTTCTCTCTCTTCCCTTGGCTGCAAATCTCCCCAGGTTTCTGAACGGTGATGAAATGACTTTTCCTGCAGTATTTGCATTCAGACCCCATTCTGTGATCATATGCAGTCCCTGTCAGTGACCATCACAAGTGGAAATGAGCTGTTCTTCATACACCATAGGCAACCAGTCTTCCTTTCATTGATTCAATACATAGTAGTATCTCCCCTGACACTACAAATAAGAACTTCAACTTCAATAGAGGGATTAAAGGGCAAGGCTGTTTCTGATCGATACTCTTTTGACTATACCATTGCCGATCTTAAGGTGTTTGTTTGTTATTTACAGTAACCTTCCATACCCGCTATCAGGTCCCCGCAAGAACAAAGGAATAGCTTATCTGAATTGTGAGTGTGTGGAACTGTATACACAATGTAGCAATTGGTATTTTATAGTTGCTACAGTGCAGCGTCTGGTAAAAATTGAGACTGCAATGACCAGTACTGGTAAGGATGCAAGTAAATGGAAAGGCCCACATTAATCCAGTATTCGTGGAGCTACATACAACATCCCTAGCAGTCTTCCAGGGTGGTAAAAAATGGAGAAACACAGTCTCAGCGGCCACACTGCTGCTGTTATTGATTCCAGAAATATTAGGTTACCTTAATGCTCCAAAGGTTAATGTTGACTGCTACATGAAGAAAAATAGTTTTTTTTTTCCTGGCGTATGGGAAAGTTGCGTTTCTCCCCCGTGCGATTCTGGAAACTGACGTCAGCAACGTAATATGATTAGTGCGAACCCGGCAGCACTTAGATTAATGCTGTAATTAGTTTCTCCTTCATTTTTATATTTGTTTTAATTACATCCCAGGCCACAAGTTTCCAAGGCCCAGGCGTTTCAGGCACTGACCCCATTAACATCAGCAGTATTTACATGTGAAACTTGTGTGGCACAATTAAGCTGGTTGGTCTGTCGGGTCAATATCCAGCCTCCCATTTGTTGTTTATCTATTTAAAAAACCCTGGCTGTCAATTCATTGAAAACACAAATCCCAAACATGCAGGGGACGGTTCACACCACTCTGTGTATTGCTGTTCGCCGTGTCGGTTTGAGTTTGAACTGCACAAACAATATCTGGTTAACTGCCTCTATGGTCTTTTCACATGCACATTTTAAAAAAGCTGGAAGAAATCAACCTGACTAAGATGTCTGCATGCGCCAATAATTTGAAATATTGGGCGAAAGTCTTGCTGTGTTAATTGCAATCCAGACCTTCTCCCGATTATGAAAATCGAACTGTGCAGTCTACATTGACCATTTATACAATTGGAGTTTTGACTTAATTGGGCTGTGATCAAATTACTACTGTGCATGAGAATGTGCTCACTGTTGGCCTCAAGTTTCCTCACCAGGTTTCATTTTGTTCGGACACTGATAAGATAAGATTTTTTTGTGTGGTTATTTTGGTTGCAAATGTGTATAGTAGGTTGTATTTATAACAAATATTAGCTCCAAAAGTATCATAATAATTGAAATTTGAAAGCAACAAAATATGTATGAACTTATCCCCAAGCTTAGCTTTTCTCCCAGTTTTAAAGGTCCCAATGTATTTGCAAGGTCATCTCATTGCCGTAAGGTCCTCTGTAAATTTCTTCTTGCAGAGGGATACAGACAGCTCTGTCTTTTCACTTTGCAGTCCACCATATAAACTGTTCAGTAGTTGCGCCAGAGGTCTACATCACTTGCACAGGTGGTGCAAGTAGACTGCATGCACTTGGTCAGCAAGAGGAGGGGTTTTTAGGTGATGTAGAAGGGGACCACTCTGCAGACTACACCCTCTGTCCCTAGGTGGGGGATGTACCGTAACCCCACGTAGGCACAGTGCTTTAGCTGGCCCAGGCACCCAGAAGGCAGCAGCAGATTTTTGGAAACAAATTTCCAGGCCCTAATCATATTAACCAAATAAATGAATACAGCAAACATGTAGGATGTAGAAGATGGTTCAATTGTTGCTGTGTTCCTTTTGCTATATTATTAGATTTACCTAGCAGACGATGCATGTGTGTCTCTAACCAGGCTTCTCTTAAATGATGCCTGTAATGTCACAGCAGCTTTAGCTATGAAATGTCTGGTTCTTCTCCTCCTGCTGCTGGGGCACTCAAATGCCTTTGTCAGGTCTCGTTATGTAAAAATTCTGATCTACCCTTTTAACGTGGTTAAATGTTCCTCTGGCTGCCTGAAGGGCCTTTCAGTTTGAGGCCCTGAGTGACTGGAGCAGAATTCTTAATGTTCCTGAGATGGCACGGCTATCTCAGCCCGGGCTTTTCTCTGGATGACACCACATATTTCCAGGGACAGTTACAGCCTCGGCCTCTTAATTCAGAATGCTACACCTGAAACCTCTGTTTATTATGTTTACAGTCGGAGGACCGATACAATAATTTTGCAGGACATTCCCTGCGGGGCATTGCCTTATTAAATGCTATAATTGTCATTGAAGATAATGTTTAAAACTTATTTGTGTGGTCTGTGAAATGGAAAGTGTTCATTAACACTGAAGTCATGTCAGACAGCAGCAACAGCAGGAGATGAGGGGTAAGCACTGTACCTCTGTTAAGCGAATATTCTAGAGATATTCATCCATTTTTATCCTCAATCATTCATGCACGTTTATTGTGGGGAGGATTTATATGGAGGGACATTGTGCCTGCACATTGATCTAGGCTACACATTCCATTCCCATTAGATAACTGCATGTTAGTTTCTTTAGCTAATGTATTACCATATTTGGTTTCTTTGGTGGTGCAAATTGAATACTATGACTCTGAAAGGGTAGACAAATTACCAAATGAGAATAATTTGGTAGCTCTAAATTTTGAAATATGAAGCTAACAACACCCGAATGGCACATTATGGGTATCAAGGGTAACATTTTAAAATATCCACTTGTGTCTGACATTTCCTGTGGAAGTTCTGACATAATGCTTTTCCAACCTTGTGGGATGATAATAAAAGTCACAATCAGTTTTTTTTTCTCAGAGATAGGGGCTGACACTATCCTTCCTCTTATGGTTGTTTTCAGATTCATGAACATTTGTTACTGGGAATTAGCTTTGCCATTATGACCCGTATTACTTTTTGGAACTACCTCCCTTTTACTTTTCAATATCATTAAGGTGATTCATCGAATGAAATGACAGTAAATATATTACCTGCTCTTCTGTGGTCTAAGGGAAGTGGGGATATTACCATTTAATAAAGGCGAAAATATGAACATTTGTGCATCTGGCTGGAAATATGGTTAATAGACTGCAGCATGTTTTCTAATTTGAGATCACATTAGCTACTGTACTTAGAAATACCTGCACAGAGATATTGACTTCTGATGAGCCATTACATTGCACACTAAAATTATAATTTGCAATTATTTTGCTTTAGAACACATTTAAAACAACTGCTCTGCTGCATATATTTCCAACATTATTTTGAGGAGCATGTCCTCTGTTAAAAGATTACATTTGTGTGGGGCTGCCGAATATCATGTATTAACTGAACATCATGAATTAATATTTTGCAGCAGGCCTCCAAATGTGCTTCTTGAGGAGGGGGGTGCCCTTCACAAACAAGAAAAACAAATAGCTGACTTTTTTTGTGGACAGCTGCTCTGTCCCTCTGATGAAAATAGAAGTAGAAGTAAAAAAAAAAAAAAAATCCCCAAGAGGGCACTTTTTGAGTGAAGGAGAAAGGGGCAGAGGCTCAGGCCTCACCTCAGGTGTGTTTGTGCCTGACAGCAGTGATCCCACATTGTCACATGCTGCATTCAGTGTTGTTATCAGAATCACAGACATCTGGTTGTACCATATTTTTTTTTACAGTGTTGTGCTATATCATTTAAAAAAAATTGTAGTAAGGCTTTCTCACCTTAGAACTCCCCCAGTGCAATTGCAGCGCTGTTTTCTTGTGCAAACAATTTGTATTTGCCGATGTTTGGAAGAACTGTTCTTGTCAAATCCTGGAATTGAGTCCAGAGGGAGTTTTATCATACCAAGTGTGCAGACTTAACAGCCTCAAGGAATGTATGTGCTGGTTGAAATAAACTCAGTTTCTTTTGGAGCGCATGTGGAGAGTAAGGATGCAGTAGGTGCATTCTTCCTCTTTGCATGTTTGGGAAATAAATTGCTTTTGTCACAATTAGCCGCTAATTGTATGATTAGTTGGGTAATTGTGCTAACCCACTGCCTGTGAGGACATTGATTATAATGAAAGTTTAAATCTCTGTAGGTCACAGTCTTTTGAAAACAAACATGGTGACCCTAGAGTTCTGAATTGCTGGCTGAATGACGTCTGAACTATGAAAGCACGAGTACTGGATTGTGCCTTGAGAAAAGGAAGAACACAGCCAAATATTCTGATGAATTAGAAATCAAACAAATACATTGTTATGTGGAAATTGCTTGATTAAAGGGCAAATGGATATTTACCTCCAGTGGTTTTTATTTATTTATTTTTTATAAATGAAGATGTGTCTTTCTGTTACAACAATTTATTATTGTTGTTGGAATTAGCTGTAGTATTTTAGTTTTGACAATAACAAAAAAAAAAAAAACATTTCTGCACTGAAGCGGGATAGAAAAATCTGATGTTTCTGAGGTGGATTCTTTTAATTTTAATTCTTTTCATTTTAATTTAATCTCTGAAATCTCCATATGACCTGCTGATTTTATCAAGGGAATTTAGAACTTATGCAATATTAATTAGCAATCTAAATTGCTTTAGCATGATGAATTGATTTCAATTTAGATTATATTTTGTTTATATTATTTTAAATTATACACGTATTATCATTATCAGTTTAAAATCACCAGTCCAGTATTTTACAATAAAATATTTGACCCATAAAACATATATATTTCAATGGGATTGTAACAACCGTATTCTGTACTATGTCCTTCCACAAGTAACTCACGAGGCAGACTGGGTATATTTTCCTTGCCAGTTGTCCAGTAACCCACAGTCAGCCATCTTGTGAAGTGCCCTTTATGGTAATGCAGGGAATGTCTGACACCAGTTCTAGTCTGGTTCATTGAGCTGTCTGACCACTCACGCTGTTACATGTGTTACTGGCCTTGCCTTTTAATAGCAGGACTCTTTTCCTGTCAGTAGTGCAGCCATGTAATGTGCAAGCCTCTGTTTTTGGATCACATCCCCAAACAAGGAGGAAAATTTTAAATGAAAATAGTACCCAGGGCAAGATGTTAATAATCTGGCAATACATATTATAGGTTCCTTCAACTTAATTAGGGCAGTATACATTTAAAAAGAAATTATACCTTACATTTTTGGAATTGCAGCCAAATATGAATACAGTACTGAAATATTATTGTATAAGGGTAACTGGATTAATGCTCCCAGATGGCCCCAGTTTTTTAATATACATATTAAAAAAAAAAAAAAAATGAAATGTGTGGATGCAGAAATGTATGAATCCAAAGGAGCACTCATGAAGCAGATTGACATTTAATGGAAAATTAATCTTTATTACATGGCTTTGTCAAATGCTCGATTCTTCAGGAACTCTATGGCAAAAATATTTCTGAATAATGACTGCTGCAATGGCTAAAAGACCACCTTAACTTAGAACTCTCTTCATATCACTCTGCAAAAGGAACGACAGTTCATTTTTAAATTATAAGATGTTAACTTCCTCCACAGTATTTAAAGAAATGATGAGTGATGTCTGTCTTGCCATTTGAGGAGATTAGATAATGGTAATTTAGACTGCTGTAACTTATACTGTAGACTGTATTATCTAGGCAGTATTTAGGTGTAAAGCATTGTGCTCTAGAAATGATCAAATGTAAATCAAAATTGTTATTTGTCTAATGGGTATCCTTCTTCAATCAAAAATAAATGCATTACACATTTCAATTACTCAGAAGAGGGACTCTTCTTCCCCCAAAGTACAGCACTTTTTTTTTCACTAAACAACGCAGCTGAGAAGTGTTCACGTCTAATCACTGTTTATGGTTAGAGCACATTGGTGTTGATTGCACTGAATGTGCACGACAAAGGCTATGAGGGAATGCACAGGCAAATTCCCTAAGTAGGTTAGTTTCCCCATTTTCAGCTTTGCCCATAATGAAAGGCCTTCGTTATTGTCTTGAATGTCAATTAATGTATTCAGAAGACTGTCTCACATTGTTTCCCCAGCCTGTGAATTTTGAATTGAATTGTTTTGGCTGTGCTGTGAATTAAGATGTATTTCATTGGCAGGAGCGGTGCATTAAGTGATGTGGTTCATGCCAAATACTTTCAATATTTACGTGTGTTTATCATCATATTATTTTCTGTTTGCACACAATTTCTTGTCATGTGAGATATTTGAACGACGGATGGGAGAAGCGCAGAAAGAAAAAGAACAAAAACATGCACGTCCAAAACCTCAGGTGCCAGGCAGAAAACGAAACATAATAGATGACGTCCACACACTGTGTACTGCTCCAAAAGTAAAAGTGTTTATTGCCACCACAAAATGCGATGCTTCAAGCTTCATGCTCTTCATCGGACCATAAAACTTTTGAAGCAATGAACTCACCTTAAAATGACCTTGAACCAGTCTGTGATTGCTTTTACACAGTTAACATGCTTGCAGGTTAAAGAAACTGTCACCCAACGGCAGCTATTTATTTATTTATTTATTGTTTGATTGAGCTTTTTTTTGGCATAATAGTGCTTTAGTGCATTTCTAGAAAAAGATTTGTCTACATATTAATTTATTTAATGTTATTTAAAAACAGTTGTGTTCACATTGTAAATACAATCAACCTGTGTGAAGAGCCCAATGATAAGGCTCGCAGATACAATCAGGGAAGAAAGAAATTGACTATTTAAACAATTGTTCTGTAAATGCGCATACTGCATAATTAAGTGTGAATACAGTTTTTCTTTCAGACACTCTGTAGCCTTCTCCCATCACAAGTTCATCTGTGTCTGTTACTTCCACCCTCGCCACTTGCTTATTTAGTTGGGATTTTCCACCTGTGGTTTTATCGGTGTTGATGTTCTTTTCTTAGTAGGACCACCACCTGTGTCTTTTCTTTTTTTCCAGAACGTTCTTCTTTTTGTACGCCGCCTAACATCGTGCCATGGTTTCTTTACATCCTCTACTGTTTGTTTGTTTTAACGTAATTCATTGATTCATTTTGTCTGTTGTGCCAAATGTTTATCCTCTCAGTTGGCGTTGCATTCCTATGCTATACGACCCTTGACCATTGCCTATATTTCCTGATCTGCAAATTCAAGTTTTCTTTTTTTCGTAGTTCCCTTGCTATTTGTGCCTGGTTGTTCCATATCCATTTATTTGTGCCTTGTAGTCGGGATGTGTAAGCCTCCCATATTGGCCCCTTTTTATGGTTGTAATTTTATGAATTTATTTGATTGCGTAAATAGAGCCAGTCTTGGTAAATCAGCCGTTAACGCGTTGGTATCTGTTTTGGGCTTCGACTGTTCCCTTTTAGTAAATCTGGCCCTTAGTCTTCTGTAGATGCAGCTCACTTGCCATTTCTGGTATCTATTCAATTAAACAAAGAAAAAAAAAAAGCAGCACAGAAACATTGAGATACACAGTGTGAGCCCCGCTGAAAAATCCCTTTGAGTGCCGCTACTCTAAAATGCCAAGAATTGATCCGGGGGATTGTGCTACAACCCTACAGCTACGCACAGCATTGAATTATTGGTTTATTGAGTAGAGGCGCGAGAGAGGGTGAGGAAGATGACATGTAGGCCAGCAGTGGTGTAAACGATTGTTGTCCGTCTTAAACAGCGATAATGGCGGGATCAGAGGGGCCTGTCCGGCCCTCGGCCTCCCAAGCCGAGAGCAGTGAAGCCGGGGGTCAGGGGTCAACCGGTGCCACGCGCTGCAGCACCTGGGCGGTCCGTGCGCGGTTCTCTTTTCGTCCCCTCTCTCTTCGGCGCGCACCCTCAGCGGGGGGGGGGGGAGCCTGTATCGTCCTACCGAAAATAAATATTTCATTTATTACTGATTTAAAAAATCTGCGCCACGACAATGTTGCAAAGGAATCTTGGCAGAGACCAGAAAGGCAGCTTTTTAGCTTGGAGGGACAATCTCTGGGAGGTTTTGGTACCAGAGACAGCAGATGGGATTGCGAGGCAGTGCAGCGCTGGTTGTTTATAGCTTTTTAAAAACGTAGCCAGGGCACAGGCCCTAAACACCACCTGCCTTTCAAACACATTGGTGCTCACGGTTGGCTCTTCTGGTGCTGTATGTTTGGGGGCCATCATTTGAAACACAATTCCTTCACATTAATTTTATTGTGGATTGTTAGCATGAGCAACCAGAGTTGGTGGTGCTTCATTACATAGCTGAGTCACTAAATGTCCAGAGATTCAAGCGTGAAAATGCACACAGTGAGAATAAACAGCGTGGCCTTGTATTGCTTTGGGACTATATCCACAAACTATACATTCATTTTTGGCCCATAATTTTGGACCAGTATTGATTAGACAAGAAACAATACACTTAAACCCACCAAAACTATGATGTTGTGTCTTATAAAAACTGAGAGAACCTCAGCTTACATTGACCACAAGGAAGCAAAAAAAGTCGACAAACAGCATCATAGATCAAAAGAGGCTTGTCTAAATCAATTTAGGTGTTTTTAAGGTGGAAGGCTCAGGTGGGCAGATTGTGCCACTATAATTGGTTACAGGTCTGGTGATGATCCAGCCAATCAGCATGCTTTCCACATTCCCTTTAACCGAACTGTTGTGTCATGCATTCTCATCTTCCCCTGGTGCAGTCCGTGCACTCGGCCACTTTTTCTCTCTTCTCTTGTGTATGATTAATGAATGATGTTAATGCATTCCTCGTTATAGTAAAAGGTTTGTTCATTGTTGTTTTATTGGAAATGTAAGTTGATATTAACTGATGGTATTATATTGTGATACATCTTCTAATATTAAAGAAACAAACAAATATTTGCGTTAAAGGTAAACTTAAATATACTTACATTTTAAATACTTAAATATACAGTCCCTCGTTAGATCATTTTTAAAAATTTTCCAATGGCATATGAAGTATTTCAAACAATTGCGCAATAATAACACAATTTGCTAATGACAGCCAGCAATGCTTCAGGTTAGCTCTCTTGAAGCACCGGTCACATTATTCACCTGGTCCAGCACATCAAACATTTAATGGGTCACCATTTTCCCCAAGCAGCCATGCGTTCGGAGGGCTATCCCAGCGAAAGGCAGTGGCCAGAAGTTATGAGCGGACCCAAGATAAATGGCGGACACCTAAGTTATATGCCATTTTGCAATCTGTCTGAACAATGAAAGAATGGACCCCTTCACTGTTTAAATAAATGGCAATTCTGTCACCCCCACGGAGTTACACAGACAGGTGAGGAGAAGCAGGAAGTCAAGCATCAAGTTTTGATTTAGCAGCAGCTACAGCACATCTTAGAAACCACCCATTAAACTATGTAGATCACTATATATAGTGTGTACTGCACATTTAAGGTTGATTTGCTTTACGACACCAGTGCTACTTCTGTAGGTTATATCAGCCATCAAATCTGATTTGTTAGCTATTGTTTACATTATTTATTCATGTTCTATTATTGTTATTATTGATCCTTAATTCATATTTTCATAATTAATTATTTTCTTCAATAGCTGATTTATTCTCATACATATTTCACTCTTGTAAATTACTTGCATGTTCAATAAATAGTGCTCTGCTGGCTGTACACATTCAACAGTGAATATGACCAAACCTCACAACGTTTGCTAAGTTGAATTATGATGGTACCTTAAACTATGGGTGGACAAGGAGGACTATATCTGTTTCTGGATTTAATGCTAACTTCTGTTCTTAATTATACAGTTAGCCAAGCCTTAAGTGTGATCTGACATTTTAGATACATTTATGGATGAGAATCACAACTGATAATTATTTTGTGTTCGTATATGAAATGTTTACTGTGGTATAATCTATGGGTGAACTGGTGTTTGTGTATAGAAGTAATTACTTAAAAGAGTCAGAGTAATTGGTGGATATGAAAATAAGTTGCTGGCCCTTCAGGAATGGAGTTGTTCACCCTGCTTTTGATTCTAGATTTATATCTGGGCCGTATTGGAGTGTATAGTGTAGTATAATCATATGGCTGTGACTATATAGGCTACCATGGCCACGTATTGTGACTGCAGGACTACATTGGTGTGTGAGAGATTGATCTTTGAGGAATTGCTTAGCTGATTACACGCCATTAATCATCCCATGTTGTTGGTGTGCTTTATTTTCAGTTGTATGCTTCCCCACATCCCCTTTATCTTTGAAAATGCACCTCCCCTTCTTGAATTGCATGCGTTATGGTCCATTGAAAGTAAGCAAGATTTGTAGTTGGATAACAAAAGAAAGATCCCTTTTCCAGTGATCGATCTGCAGCCCTGTCATTCCTGGGTTATGTCACAAACTCAACAGGCAATTATCCCATGTGAAGTTCTCAGCCCAGTCAAGCCCCCAGAATCCCCAGCGGCCTTACACAGAGCAGCACTCTGATTAGCTACTGAATCAAGGATCTCAAGAAGGAACCCGCCATGACATTCAAGTTGCATTGCATGTGAAGTCCCTCATCTTCAGTGTATGAATGCAGAAATTTAATTAAAATAAAAATAAAAAAAAAAAAAAAAAAAGAATTGAGACAAATACCTGTGTGGGTCAGGATATTTAGTGGCCTTTATAATTTTGTTTTGCTACATGAGCCCGTCAGTTCCCTTTTCTGCTATTTTGTAGACAATGACCTAATGAATCTAGTTATTTTTATTCCAAAGTGACACGCTGTACCTCATTTTCCTCCTGCAACTGCTTGTGGATATCCCTGAAAAATATCACATTTACTTAATAAGAATCAGTCAACTGCATTTTGATCAAATGATCTGTGCCAGCATGTCAAAACATGCGGTCCCTTTAAACATCAATTGCACCTTCTCATAAGATGTGATTTTTGGGAATCTGATACATTCTTGGTAAGTTATTCAACTATAATTGGAATCTGGATATCTTCCTCATCGCTAATTGCAGATAAAACCTTGTTATAGCTTTAGATGTAAGGTTAATCAGCTTCTACGTGCTTTTCGTGTAATTTCCAACAGTAAGGCTCTATTTGGAATGAAATTGCATAAACTCAGAAAATATTAATATTAAATATTTGTTGCAGTGTTTGCTTGCCTGAAGGCAAAGATAATTCTCTATATGACCAGTAAGTTTCATCATTTGCTATTTCAACCAAAGATTCAGTTCATGTTTGTGTCCTATAATGGTGATATAAAGGGATGGCAAATATATCCTCAATATAGTTGCTCACTCTCATACCTTCCGAACATCTTATGATGCCTTCTCTATTCCATGCATTTTGTTGTCACTAAACTAAAGAAATAATTCCACATATTAAATTAAAGAGCGGACTTTGATTGTCCAGTTAACTGGCTGTTGAATTTAAGTGCATGAGGTATATCCCAATGCCACAATTGCCATGGACTTGTTATCTAAATGGGACTTAAATCCTATTTTTAGCACTTCAATTTCAAGGGGGAACGTTAAATCCAGGTTAAGCGGAAATACCAATGGCAATTTTGAAAAGTGGTCAGTGAACCCGCGGGTGCTACTTAATCCATTGCTAACCAGAGATCATAAAGAATTCCCTTATGCTGGCTCCCAGAGGAGTGCGCTCTCTTCCTCAATTAAGGTTGTTGAAATGTGTTTGAGTTCAACAATATATTTTCTCCTTAAACTTGTGCAACGCAATGCGGCTTCGACTTGGCTTCTGCTTTGTCTGATTGAATTTTTAATTTTCCCACAGCTGGTTTAGTTTCAAAGACCAAATAGCAGAGGTGGAAAGTCCAGGTGTCAGAAATTAAAAAGTCCTACGAAGTGTTTTTTTCACCCATGAACTCAGCTGATTTCACTAATTAGCTCAACCCCCCTGGCTGAAGATTGTACTAAATAGCAAATTCAGGTGGTTGGAACAAAATACTGGAGAGGACTTTTACTTCTGAATCTGGATTTTCCACCTCTGCCAAATTGCAACTTTTTGAGCTATTAGGATCCAACTGATTTCATCTGTCAGCCTGTAACAGAGTCAATTAAAAAAATACAACTTCTTTCTCCAGGATGCATTTCTCATGTTGCACATTACAGAGAATGAAACCATGGGCTGATCTGACTGGTGAAATGTACTGGGATGTGAATATGAAGCGTCTTCATTGTGTGCTTAACTATTTCTGACACATTATCACCTTAATATGGCAATTGGCATTAAATGTGTCTAATCAAGAAGAATTAGCAGCTTGTTACAATTCAGAGGTTGCAGTAATGCTCGGATTGAAAACCAGCATAATGGGTCCCCAGGACAGAGTTTGGGAACAACTGCCTTAGAATCGTAACATAACTATGACTGGTTCAATTAGCCTGGGATGTGGATATTTACCAGCGAGATCCCTGTATGCTTTGGTGTGTTGTGTGGATTACAAGAGCCACAGTTCAAGTCAAGTTGCGAAAAATATAACCCATGGATTTCAAGGTGGGTTGTTTTATGGTTGTATTTCATGTAAAACTGTTGCTTACAGCCAAATCTTTCGGCATTTAAACATCGCAGTGCATGCACCGTATGTGAAGAGAGTGGAAGACGAATCCCCCCATGTGCAGTTTAACCCTATAATCATAATAGAACCAAAGCTTCACATGTTTCTGAGTCATGTCAGTTTAGTTTTTCCCATCGTCCTCTCTGCTAAAATCTGCAGGCACAGAAACGTAGCATTTTTCTACCAAGGTGCAGGTATTCCTTAAGTGCATGTGGTGCATACTGCTCGGTTCTTTTCATTATACATTGCTCTGTGTATTAGTGTGTAATGTTCCTCTTTATCTGTATGGCAGGCCTACAAAACAAATGGTTTCGAGTGGTAAATCAATACAGCTTCCCTTGTGTTTTCTTGTTATAATTTCAAGGATAACGCACCTTACTCACCTACTCCCTTTCTTTTCTGTGTGTGTAATACACAAACAATGAATTGTAAACATTATTATGGACTTTCTACCGTTTGAGTTTAGTGAATTTAAATCCTTTTGTGGGAGGGGGGCGGGGGGGATGTGGCTGTTTTTATTTATTGTTATAAAAGGCACGGAGAGCATTGATCAGCTCTCAAAAGCCAAGACATTGTAAGGAAATTGACCGTAGTTGATTGTGAGGATGTGGGCTAAAAAATCAAAAGACTTCAAGGAAATGCATCAAAAAATATTAGAAGCTTAACATCATGTAACTGATGCACTGTCCATACAAAATATAAATGTGTTTTCTGGTTTAATTAAGTTGACATCACTATTATACACTGGTATTATTTTATCTGTGGACTATCTTGTATTCAGGTCTGTGACCAGCACCATAAAATCTAGAGACTGCCCAGACCACGCCAGGGGGTAACTAAGCTTCTTGTGCAAACAATAAAGTAATAGCTGGAGTAGATGATATGGTGTTTACAAGTGAAGTTCCCATGTATTTTCCATCAGCATTCTTTTACATTCATCCAGCCTCAGTAAAAGACATACGGCGACATGCCTGTGTGCCTCTGTTTACATTTCCATGAGGTCACAGTCAGAATCAGAGCCATTCAGCTCCTGGCAGTGAACTCTCCGTTGGTAAAATCAGTTTTTTTTTTTTTTTTTGCAGCAACAATGATTTATAAAGCTATTGTTGCACAGATACAGAAGCGTATAAATACATAATCCCAAAGGCCACAGCATCAGCCAGAATCCCATGCATTTATATCTCGGTCATATCGAGAAAGAGGAATATTTATTCTGTTCCGCAAAATATTTCACGCACATTTTCTGTGGCTTTGTGATTATGCCTGCAGTGGGAAGCAAGAAGTAGTATTGTGTAATGAGCATATAGGATTCTTGGATCTTTGCTTTAGGTAAAGTCTCCTCAATCTATAAACTCATCACCCGAGACAGGAAAAAAAGAGGCTTCTCCCTCAATGTGGGTTTTAACTGCATTTTCATCCTTTCTATTTCATGTTCTGATAATGTCTTGATATGTGGAAAATGATCAGTCTAATCTGGAGATATAATTAAGTGTTGGGATGCTTTCATTATGAGTGAGAATTATTACCCCTCAGGTACAAACATCGGGTAAAGGGGGTAGCTGGAGAAGCCATCATTAATATAACCTGGGACTGCTATTTAACCCAAATTCAATTCACTTGAAAGCCTCTTAGGGGAGAGACTCTGCTGTAGAGGCAGATATTAATCAGACCCCCCTCTTCCCCCGCCCCCCACCCCCCACTTCCCCCTTCCTCTCTTAAAGGGAAGGCAAATACAGAGTTTAATTACTGCCCTGCTTGGATAATATCCTACCCTTATACTGTCAGGTGTGAGCTGTGGAATTCCCTCAGCAGAACAAAAGCAATAGGATTATTAAATGCCGCCCAATTAGAGAGGTAATGCACAGTGTGTACTCAAACAGTCACCCTTTGCTGCTCAGTCGCTTTTGTGGTGCCGATTTTAAACATTAACGATTCCAATTAGTACATGCAAATATTTACTGCGAAGTGGCATCTCTGATTTATCGCTGAAAGTTCACTCCTCCGCCTAAAATATTCCTTTAAGTTACACGGCATATGATGTCAGCTCATTAAGCCTTTCCGCTGTGCACATGTGCACCACAGAAGAAGAAGAAGTCTGCCGCGAACTAATCAGAGTCAAATTATGTGATGATGAAAGAGAGAAGCTAGCAGGGATTGTGTACAGCATCTATCTCTGCTGGTCCTGGGTTGAGGAATATGAGTCTGTGGTAGACACAGGGTTCTAGGGGAAGAAAGGGTCATTAAGTTCTAAGGTAAATGGAGAAAGGGACAGAGATGGTCTTGCCCAAAGAGGCTGGGATTTTATATCCAATGCAGCGCTGTCCAGCAGCATAATTATTCATGAGCGAGTGCGCAGTGAAATGTCTTCCCCAGCAAAACCTGTTCCAGACCTCCCTGCCCCCCACCACTGGGAGAGAGAGAGGGAGAGGGAGAGGGAGGGAGAGAGAGAAAGAGAGAGCGGTGCCAGCACTGCTGCAGGGTTTCTGCAAACAGACAGGTCCAGGGCTGTGAGAGCTCTGAGGCCAGACAGGAAGGTCCTCATCACACCTGGACTTTGAGCATAAAACTGATTTAAAAAAAACAAATGAAAAGCAGGATAGCTGTCTTTAATGAACATATGGCAGGCTAGACCTCCAAAACTGCGTGATTTAATACATAACCGTAGTAATCTAAAAGGCTAAATTGTACTTTAATATATGAAAAGGAATTTGAGATGTTGTTTTCTTCTGATAAAAGGGGATGTGGTTTGGTTTGACGTAGACCAAAGTGAACAGTGCCAAGTTCATCATAGGTAGCTAGCAATAATGGCTTAAATAAATCCAGCAATCCAACAATATTAAAGATTTTCTTCTTTTTTTTAAAAAGTCAGCCGTGTTATTCCTTATCTGTATGTAAATGTGTCTTGCTACATCTGAACAAGATCGGCCACAATTTTAATGTCAAAATATTTACTTCAAATAAAAGTTGATTCACTGTTAAAACCATATGTTCAACATCAAATTACCCATCTAACGATCTAACATTATGAGTTGACTGACAGACTCATACCTTACCATTTTATTCCAATGAGATAGATAAGTAAAACAGCCAATTCAATTTTGTATTTGAATGAATTTTGTATTTCGCTTGCCAGTTTGATTGACGTAACAAATCAAAACTATAACGCTACGACATTTGCTAACCATAACATGGCTTGTACCAGCTCTCATGCTAATCAGTACAACAAACAAGAAGATGTGTGTTTAAATTATGATGGGCAAGGCCCACAACCATATAACTTCAAGAAGACAATCAGGCAAGAAGAAGATGACAAATCGATGGCCATCTGACAGAAATGGAGCAGTGGTCTGTCTGCGAGATGGCCAAATGTCCCAGACAGCCTGTGACTCCAGTCCGGATCTGCACCAGTTCTAGCCTGGCAGCCTGACTTTGGGCCAGAATTGCTGTGGATCCGGCCCCGAGTCACGGGCTATCTGGGACCATGGTGAGTGAATGGCATTCAGTGGGCTAGATACAGTACTAGCTACTGTAGCTAACTTTAGCTAACATTATTGTTAAGGTGAATCTATCTATAAGGTTATTTAAACTAGCTCACTCTCTGGAGGTCTAGCTAAGCAGTGTGTGTCCGCTAAAGTTCATGGCTAGTGTAACCCTTCTTCCCGGTTTGGCAAATAATTGAGGTCAAATGCATTTACTGAGTAAAAGACACATGGACAGTTGTCACTGTAAAATAGTTCGAAAGAACTTCTCCAGGTTTATACCAGCAACAATCTCTTCAAACCACAAAACAGACTTAATATACAATACTGAGACCCAGACACTGGTGTATTTTCAAACCTATGTTGTGTCTTAACAGTCTCAGTAACAGTTGAAAATATTTCACTCCAAATATGTCGCTAAAATATAGTATAGGGCCTAAGGAACTGGGAAATGTTGTTCTAAACCGAATGGTGAACTGAATCTACTATTTAAACAAAATCAAACACAAGGTAATCATTTTTTCCCCATACATGTGTGGGGATGTATGGGAGGGCAAATGGCAGGTGATAATAATGACTTGTAGGCCAGTGAACCAACTGTCATTCCATGCATGAAAGGACAGCTGAGGGACTTTGACGGTTTTGACAGTGTTCTCCTTGCTCTACGTCACAGCCTGTGTTGTGAAAAATTAAAATTCAACGTTTAATGGGAGGCGTGGCTTACTCAGCTAATAGGATTAGACTGTGTCTGCTCTAGTAGTCCGAAAAATTAATATATTCAATTCAGTTTAAAAAAAATATTGTCATATTGCAAACATTCTACTTTCATTTAAACAGCCCGGCAATATTCTCTTTAACATTGCGTTTTGAGACTGATCACTGTGCTACTTTGTTTTTTGTGGGCTTTGAACTGATGAATACATTGATGAATATGAGGCTTCTGTTACAATCCCTGTTGAAGGATGCAATAATATCCCGAAGAGATGCAAGAATTCTTATTAATAAATGAAACGTGCACCTTTTGATGTTATAATTCCCACTGAGGCGGAGATGGCAGAAGCACCTCCTCCTGTGTCCTTTAAGACGACCACCGCTGGTTTTGTCAAACAGTGCGACAGTCAGCCCCCATGGCCTGGGCTCCATGTGACCGAAATGAAAGCAGGATTGATGTCCTGCTCACTCTTCCCCGCGGCTCTCCCTCTGGACAGTATTGTCTGTACTATACTGTGGCCCTACTGTACACAATCAATTATTTTAGCAGACCTCGCCTCTCCTACCCCCGTGTCTCCCGGCCCCATCGCTGGGGGGAAGACTAAGAGAGCCTCCAGAAATAGGCCTGCCCCCCCCTCCCCGACCCCCCCCCCCCCCCTTGAGATTCCCCTAGGGACCGAGGCATTCACCCGGGGGGGGGGCTCTGAGGAAACGGAACACGTGTCGCGCTCTGACATCACGCGCCACTCCTTTAATGGGCCACACTCCACCCTCGGAACACTGCGGCGAGCAGAAGCTCCGGTCCCCCCCCCCCCCCCCCCCCCATCCCGCGCCTTTGATGTCTGAGAGCCTGATTCCGGTCGGTGGGCGGAGGGCCGTTGTCTAACGCCGGAGCGCATCTGGAGCTCCTCGTCCTCCTCTCGTGTCTTGCCCTTTGCAGTCAATCCGGGAAACGACACCGGGCCGGCTAATGGCGCATCAGCCACATCAGCCGCGTGCGCGCTCGCTCCCTCTTACATCACAGCGGCGAGTCTTTGGGCCCGCACGGGACCGCGAGGTCTATGGAGACCCATCGCTGTAAGCAAGTAAGGGAATGGGAATAATGGGCGCAGCTGTGATTTAAGGCATCACCCACTCCGCGCGACAAGCACACAACAGGATTTCTTTAACATTACGCAGGCGTGCCGAATGGCTCCTCGGTGCACCTCGCAAATGACAGTCGCAAACCGCGGCGCTACAATAGTCGAGGGTGTTGATTAGTGAGAATTACATCGGTCACATAAGAACGCGACGGATAATTTTTACAAGGTACCGAGCCGTCCTTTGCAGCGCGCTCGGCAGAGCTGACGTTAATTGAAAGTGAAACCATTCATGTAGCGAAAATAAAAATGAATAAATAATGGTACCTGAGAGGGACACGAGGAGAAAATGCGGGTCAAATTTTGAATCTGGCAATTATTTTTCTGATTATCTCCTGCAGCATTGTCTGTCTGGGTTTTATTTATTAATTTTTTTTATACCCCCCATCTCTTCAGGCATATTCAGTGAGGGCAATCCATTTGCTGCTCAGTTTTTGTCATTATTTGCAAATATGAATTAGGATAGCCCACTGTGTTCTAATCTGGATGGGGCACGGTGATTTGGCCCCATGTATTATTCATCCGTGGGACGGCAGTGGTAATGGAAAGATGCAGAGATTCACCTCGGGGCTGGGCCTGACCCTGTTATTTTGATTAGTGGGTAGTCCCGTATCTTTGGGTCCACTGCAGACAGCTTAATTTATGTGCGTGGCCGCATGTGTGAGAGGCAAAGGCGGGCTGGAGAGGGGCTGTAATTTGTATTGATTTGTAATAGCGAAGGAAGAGAATAGCGAAGGAAGAGAAATTAGAGATTGCGACTCCCTCCTTGGGACGCCCATCAGTCTTTGCGGAAGTTGTCCCGGTAGCCCCTTCACCCCTTACCGGGTTTGGCGGGGTCCGCGGCGCGTTTGGACCGGTTGCCGGGATGCGGTGCCGCACCGCCGGTGAGCCCGCGCGGACGCGTTAGCGCCGAGCACATGCAGTCCTGATCCAATAAACCGGAGCAGAACAGTACACACAAACACAACCTCCTCCTCCTGTCTAGTCTTGATATGCCCTAGATGTGTAACGCTTGATTTGTGTGTGTGTGTGTGTGTGTGTGTGTGTGTGTGTGGGTGGTGAAGAGCTGGATTGGATCCCCTCTAGCTTGAAGAGTTTAGAATAGTCTTTCTACAATGTGATGGGAGAGCCTTTTCTCCTAATCGTAGGCTTGTGCTCTGCCCCTCTCCCCAGCTCCAACCAATCAAATCATAGATCATAGACATCAACTAGCAGTGGTTAGTATTAAGAGTATTTGCATCATGTGCAACACAATGACTGATAGAAATCAGAAATCAAAAATAAACAATGGGTGCTGATTCCTAAAACAGGGATTCAGTTGGAATGGAATCTGAAATAGTCATGCAGTGCCATCAAATCAATATTCTCTCTACCTTTCAAATATTAATTTCTAAATAAAATGACACCAAGCACTGAATTCTAAGTAAAAATGTACACCAAATCACTGATTCAGTCTAACCTGTGACTGGCAATAACATGTCTTGGCGAAATGGAAGCTCTCTGTTCACATTACAGCAAGAAGGTTTTTCCAATTACAGCCCCATTTCATTGCTTCCTTGGAACCTTGAGTAATTAATGAGCTTTTATGCTGTGATCTGATCTTAAACAGAATTGAACACATTTGATAACCAAAATGGAGGTTGTGAATGCCTTTTCTGTGAGGAAATTTAATTATCTCCAAGGATATGCTGACGCCAGATCTTCAACTGCCAATAAATTCAGTTTTATGTATTCTTCCTTTTCCTTCTTTTTTGCAGTTTGCACTAATTGGAAAATAACTCACATGGAAGAACAATTTGTTTCAGAAGTTGGAGGTATCCTGTATTGTTTAATGTTTCACAGCAGTACCTTTTATTAGATCAGGTTAATGTTGTGCTCCAGCAGTTCTAATGAGCGGCTCAATATCTTACTGTGTGATGCAGCGAAGAAATGGAATCATCTGTGTGTTTGTATTTAACCAGCTAAACCTGAGGAACGTGCAATTGCCATAAGTATAAAGGCATCCCCGCAGCTATAAATATATATGCTATAAACACACTGCAATCACAGCACTGAATAGATGACATTTGGAATTTTGTAATAATTTTTCACAGGGCCAAATGCTTCTTTGTCTGTTTTATCTGACATTTTAAAAATTAAAAACAAGTGTGATTATATGTGTGGCATCTCGCTGCTGTTTTAATGGATGATTTTTCTTTTGGGTGGGTTGGGAATGATGATTCATAATACAATACCCATCTATATATTTGATTGAGAAAGCTTATAACAAATATTTGAGGAATTATTTGTAATGCAATTCTTATGATCATTATATTTATCACTGTTCCTATTGTCATTTTAATTCAATTCAACTATTTTCTATCAACTATGTTGTGGTACCTGACTTCTTATAATATTCACCATTGTGTTTATTTTATCTCTTAGCTGAAGAAACATTATGCAAGGTAAAAATATGGGCATTCAATAACACACTCCATTTAATCTAAAAGACAAGGTTCTCCCTGTAGCCTGGTGGTTCAGTTCAATCTTAAGTAGTCAAATTCATATATAGTGTCCACATTTTTGTAAAGCTAAAAAATCACATTTCACATATTCCAATACAATGGCCACTTACATGTTAATAATGAATAATATCCAAACATCATGTTTATATTTTTGAGAAGCTAGGCCATCCTGGAAGATAAGTCGGTGAGACATAGGCTACCAGATTTTAACTAAAGTAGGAGGATTGCAAGAAATTCACCCCAAACCCCCTGCACACTGCGACTGACATTTTTCTGCGTGTTTTCTTGATGTAACATGAACTGCACCGCTTCACAAGAAACTCCACTTTGTATGAATTCTGCACTACACTCTCTTATTGCAGTGACCATAGCAACCAGGAACATGAGCTGATATGGAAATGTCATTTTTAGTTGTGATGTGCTGGAAGTCCTTGTTTAACAGTCGGTGTGAGAGAGGGGCAAAGAAGGCGGCTTCTGCCTTTAAAGGAGTGTGGGCAGATCTATCAGCACAGGATGGTTTTTCTTCAATCACACACATTATGTAATTATTATGTTTATCCACGAACTGTTTAAATTATGTCTGCTGGGCATTTTTAAAAAGGGCTTAATAAATAAATAGACGATTTATAGACGACCCATTGCCGGGAAAAACATATTTTCAACACCTTTGCTTCAGGCTGTTCGCAGTGGTGATCCCCTGTACACATTGTACAGACACTTGTGCACAGCGCCTGCATCCTCATCTCATCAAATATTTTAAGATAATTATTGCGCTGGGCAGTAAAATAATGGATTCTCGACTGGAGCATTATGAAGCCGTACATTCCTGTAAATTGCAGCCGCGTATGGATTATGCCTAATCTATTTCCCCCCCATGCCTCCTTAACAATGCAATTCTGATGGGGGTGTTTAGCCGAGTGCTTAGCAGGACACAGATAAGGACATGCCTCTCCTGGAAAGCAGTTCAACCATGCCTTACTCCTCCTTAAGCCCGTGAAAATCCTCATTGCCAAGGATACCGGCAATGGGATTGAATGGGAAGGAGGTGGAGTGGGGGGAGGGGGGGGTGGAGCGGCAAGGAGCGAGAGAGGAGGGGTACAGAGTCGAGACTGGATGGGGGGGTGTTCTATTAGGAGGAATGTGGTAGTGATGTATAAGGTAGGGGTGATGTGGCCTGCAGACTGCTGCCTGAGTGCTGCTGCTGCTGCCTCTGCTGCTGCTGCTGCTGCTGTGCCTGCTGAATGAGACTAGGGGAGAGCTGCTGAGGATTCTGATCTCCCACTCGGATACCCCTTTGCCTTGCGAACAGGAGGAGAGCCGGAGAGAGAGAGAGGAGGCTTATTCCGAACCGTAACCGGCCGCGAGGGGCTCCGACGCCAGACGGGAGGGAGAAGAGCAGAGGACTTCAGGTGTGGACAACCCGTCAGAGGGAGAGGGGGAGAGAGAGAGAGGAGGAAGAGCGCTTTCGTTCTGGGCTATCGGCAGAAACACCGGCGAGAGGTAGGGGGCTTCTGCCGATGTGCTGCGTCGTTGGGCGTTTGTAGGAGTGTGCTGGAGGGGGGGGGGTGGTTGTCCTGGGGTACGCTGTTGCTCAGGAAGAGAGAGTCATTGAGAGAGATCGGTGCTGGAATGCTTTGACACGCAACTGAGACAGGACATCAGTCAGAGTGACAGGTGCAGTGCTCTCACTGAAAGCTGTCTGAATCCACGTTCTCCCTTGCCTCGTCGAGATGGGGGTTAAATAGTCATTTTTTTTGGGGGGGGGGTGGGGGGGTGGAATATAAGAGGGGTCAAGGGAAATTTAACTGGAGGACAGCTGCTCCTGTAAGGAGGTGTGTGTACGTGTGTGTGTGTCTCATGACCCAGAGCCTGCAGATTACACATCTCACACACTGCTCGTCTCTACTCCTCTGAAGTTGGTCATAGGAGGATATGGGAAATTGATGACTGAGAGGCAGTGTCTGATTTTCATGCGTTATGCAAGGCAGTTTTTACATTTTACAAGACACAGATATTCACACATTTCATAGAGATGCAAATGGAAAAAATTCAACTCTAAGAAACAGAAACGTAACGAGCTATTTTTGGCAGGGCGCAGAATCAGATTTGTTGTCAGGGGAAAGAGAAGCAGTAATTAATAACCGAGAGAAGCTGTCGCACTGTGTGGGTGTGAGTGAGTGCGCACACGTCCGTCAGGCAGCACGTTACCGCTTGCACTTTTGCTGATGCAACAGGAGAAGTTCTTTTCCCCGGCAGTTTAGATGCCTGTCTGGTCTCCACGGTGGTCCGTGGTAAGGCTGGCGGTTTTGTCCTGCCTGAGATCGGCATGTTTTCCCGCTCGCGTAATGAAACGGGCTGGGACAGCTGCCCGCGCCTGCTTATCGTTGCCCGTTGTTGTACGCGGTGTGAAGATCCAGGGTGATGGATGCTGCGTGCTGTGCGGCGACGCTGCTACCGTCTGATCCGTGTAGTACTGCCGGCCAGGACTGTGGGCATGGGGGGCTGTGCAGCCACTCTGAATGGACCGTCTCCTTCAGTGCGGGCACCTGAGAGAGCACAAAGAGCATTATTCCTGGTGCATCAGACGCCTGCTTGTTCACTGTCAAAAATCGGAAACCGTATTCTGAGTTGCCCCCCTCCCCCCTTCCATCCCCCCCATCCCCCTCATCCCCGCCTCCCCTCCTTCACCGGTTACTCACATCATTTCTGATGAATGTGTTTTTTTTTTTTTTTTTTTTTGCCTTGCCCGAAATACAAGCGTGTTTAAATGTAATTGTGTGTACATGAAAGAATAAGGGATTCCCCTCACACTCTTTCCCCTTCGCGTATCTGCTCCCTGTTATATTTAATTTTCTACAGCAGCAGCAGGATGCCTCGTAGCCCCTCCCTCAAAGCTAGAAAAGGAGGGGGGTGTGCTTGTGGTATGAAGCAGTGGTTAATGAAGGCTGGGTCGTTGGTCGATCACTCTGAATTCCATCGCTCACCGCATTCCTGTCCCTATTGATTGTTTAAAGGGAAACTCGCTTCCCTTTGATTCTGCTCCTATGGCTGTTCTAGTTAAACACTGAGACGCCGGTGGCCTGTTGTTGGCATATTCGTATGCACCAAAGCGCAGTGCTGAATATGAATGAAAAGGTGATGCATCACTAGTGTGGCTGTTCCTGATTATTTTACGGCATTCTAAGGTGCCACACGACACTGGCAGGTTGTGTACGGCCATCGTACGTTCAGGACCGTAGTGTGTCTGTGCCCCCCCCCCCCCCCCCCCCCCCGTATCTGCATATATTCATTAGCACGCACGTTAGCGTGCCCCAACGCTGCTGCAGCTCCTGCATGATGCAGCAAAAATGAAAAATTCCAAGGCTCAGCACTGAATGTTTCCCGCACTCAAATAAAGCACGGTTCAAGCAAGGGCCATTAGCATTGCAGGTATTCCAAATGAAACACGGACACGCAACAGGTTTTTTTTTACGGTCCGTGGAAATGCATGTAAAAATTGAAACATTGCAACCTTTTATTTTCTGTTTTGAATTATGCATTTGGCCTTGTATGTCAGACTATATATTTAAAAAAAAATAAATAAATAACATTTTGTAATACAAAGCATGATGCAGATAGACAGGGAGCCTTCAGTGGCACTTGCTTCCCACCATGAATATTGCCAGAGGCGTGCATTTGGAACAGCTGGCTGTGTTTGGAGAGGAGAGCATGCTGTACTGTGCATTTATAACATTAACAAGGTAACAGAGTACTGCCAAGAATTTCTTCAAATCACTTGCAGTCATAAATGGTGAGAATGTACATGGGCCAGAATACATTTTCTTTTTCAATTTACAAGCCATCTCCGAAAGGTAAATGAAACGCTGCATCCCTGATCAGGTAAAAGCTTTTCCCGGATAGGTTTTTTTTTTCTTTGGAAGAATTCCATTATCTGAGTGGGTGTTTGCATGAATCTCTGAATGTTGTTTCGCAAAAGCACTCAATCCAGTACAGGTCTCTTTGTTTGGGTGTGTAGCACTTTGTGTATGTTTCAGCAGGGGGGTACAGTCGCCTCGACTGAATCCTAATTGTAATTTTAAAGTGACTGTGGAAATCGCTTCTCCTCTCTGCCTGCTGTGACACTGAACCGCGTACGTTTCATCGACAGCAAGTGAATAAACCACAAGAACTTCAATCTGTAGGTAGCAGCAGTGTAGTATAATGGGTAAGGAGTGAGTCTTGTAACCTGAAGCTCGCAGGTTCGATTCCCCGCTAGGACACTGCCGTTGTACCCTCGAGCACGGTACTTAACCTGCATTGCTTCAGTATATGTCCAGCTGTATAAATGGATGCAATGTAAATGCTATGGAAAAAAAGTTGTAAGTCGCTCTGGATAAGATTGCCTGCTAAATGCCTGTAATGTAATGTATTCCTCAGCAAAGATCTAGTTTGATAGAGGTCTAAAGGCATGCAGCAATAAACACGATAATGCCTTCTTTTACCTCTGGCCAATGGGTATCGAATTAACATGTGCCCAAGTTATTTCTGCTGCTGTCCTGGCATGTGTAAAATGGGAATCAGAAAGCGTGGATGGATTAACGGGAGCCTGGGGCACCGTGAGAAGGATCCCCAACTTGCCCTACTCTGATGCACACTTGGCACTCATCCGCAGCTGTGTCCAGGTAGCAAGATTCAAGATTCAAAGACTTTATTGTCCATTAATGCAGGCAATAATGGAAATGTGTCTTTCGCTGGTGCATAGCTCACGTAGAGATATAATACGTATGAGAACATCAAATGCCCACAAAAGGACAACACAGTACATGTAGTAAAATCTCATGCAGTAAAAAGGTAAAATGCAGTAAAAAGTGGTGTACTAAACAGGAGTAGGAGTTAAAAGTTAAGAAGTAACTGGGTGTGACTTTATCAGTGACCCTCAGTGGCATTTCACTGCTGATGTTGTCCATAGGGATCATTTACTCTTAAAAATTCACCTGAAAATATGTAAAGCACGGTTGCCTGTTCTTGTTTTTTTATGTGCCAGTCAACACTAACCTTTACAGAGGGCCCTTAAATCCACGGTAAAATTTTAAACAGCATGTATTCACAAACTATAAACAGACATTATCATACTAACATTGAACCAAAATTGAAAACTTCGCTTTGTCAACAACATATCTGAAACACTGTCTTTAAGAGTTCATGGAACGGTCTCTGTGTCACTCAATATCCATACAATGGTGATTTATAACAATTCACCAAGGTGACACCTGAATGATTACTGCAATGCTTTTTACTTATCATTGCATTATTATTCAGAGAAAGCCAAAATTCTATAGTGTATATTATGGAGAAGAGCCTACATTTTAAAATATGTTTTCCATTACGTCTAAATTACAGACTACAATTTGAGGATCAGATTGGATAGTCAGAAAAAAATGTCTGTGCAGGTACTTATGAGCCAAAATTCTAAAACACATTTCAGTCTGTTTTCCATATTTCAATCTAGGAGCACAAAAGTGTTCATTTTCACATTGATTCATGAAATGGTTATAATATGCCTCCAGTCTTGTCAGCATGTCCATAGAGGGGCAGGTGGTATTTTTGCTGTTGCTTTTCATGTTATGAATCACCTTAATGACACAAATATAAAAGTAGAAAACAGGATGTCAGCTCCTGCCATTGCCATGGAAACCTCCACATTGATTCTGCGGGTGATGTGTGGTGGAGTTGTCAGCAGGCCAACGGCAGAATGTGGATGTGATTGTGGCAATGTTCTAATGTTTTACACCTGTGATTGTGAGCATGGAGAGCCTGGAAGAATGTGCGCATGAACCAGGTTGATGGACAACTTGGCGTACCCTGGTCAGCAATATCATATCTGCCATTGGTTTAATGCAAATGGGATCCACTCCAAACAACCTATATCTTGGGTAGCAAAACATCACCACCCCTGCACAAGATGGGCATATCTGTTTTCTGGAACCTCTGGGTGCATGGTGGTAGAGATACCTGGACATTGCTGCGGCTCACAGACATTGAAACCGAAACTGGGAAAATGATTTTAGTTGGTGGAGTAGCGCTTTGTTAGAGTCATACAACATAAAATCTGTATAACACTACCATACGAACGCTGTAACACCTGTCATAACCTATAACAACATGACAAATGCTATGGCGTACTTATGATAGCATTATGTAGCCTTTATGACATAGCTGAACTAGTGTAATATGCAATATTTAAAGAGGTCTCAATCAGTTCTGATGTGATGGTTGGTGGAGGGGGCAAAGTGTCATCTCTGTTCTGTTGTGCAAGCAGACTCATTTGTAGGTGACAGTGTGGTGCTATGGGCTGTAATTCATTATGGGTGGACATTAAGCAGTTACTGATGGATCACTTAATACACAAACGAGGCTATTCAGCACACCTTTGTTTCTTATTTTATTTCCCAGTTTTAATTCTCAGTTGTACTAATAGACCCACCCCTTCTCAGCTGCACCCTGCCCCATTTTAGTAGGGTGCACACTTTTGCGAGCGTATGCGAGGCAGCTGACGTTGACGTCCTCTCACACTGCAGCCCTCCAGCGGAGCTGCACCGCCATTGGTCTGGAGGGGACTGCACAATTTAGGCACCTAGACAGCAGGGGCCCATCAGAGCAGACATTTTACTGTTGTATGAAGAGGTAGGAAATACCCTGGCAGCTGAGACCCTCTTTCCCTGAGCGACGCATCTCCACTGTCCTGCTGGATTCCTAGCCACAGGCACAGTCAGGATTCAGCCGCGGTGAGGGAAAGTGACTTTACAGTGGGGGGAAAAAAACATGTCTCTTCCCGGTTTAAATGTGCTTTTAATCCTCACCTAAGTGGGTATTAATGCTGGCAAAGTGAAAGTGTGGAATACAGATCCGGCCTCCAGGAGGAATTGAGCTCAATTACAGATCTGCGCAGTACGCTGTGGTGGGGAAACACAGTGGGACGTACAGAGAGAGAGAGAGAGAGAGAGAGAGAGAGAGAGAGAGAGAGAGAGAGAGAGAGAGGGCTACGTTGTGGCCTAAGGTGAAGAGGCGGGCGCTGGCTGCATTATGGACTCGAACCCTCAGCACCACCACTCTTCATACGTTCATTTAGGCCCACCTACTCACCTCTGTGCCGCCCATAGAAAAAACCGGTGACAGTGTGAATTAAGACGTGAGTGGAGCAAAGGAGATATAAAGTGTCTGAAGAAGAATGAGACAACTGTACATGCAGATAAAGGCTGAATAATGACATATGTGGCCACTTTCTCTGAGCCTGATTAAGGGGTGGGTGGGTGGGTGGGGTGTGGGGGAGGGGGTTTGAAATACCTTAATGTATTGCATTTGAAGACAAGATAGTCCAAGGTCACAGCGAATTGCCACACTTGAGCAGATTGATGCTTAACTCCTGCCGGAAATGGAGGTGGCCCCTGCCGCTGAATTTCATTTCGGTGACGGTTTGCCTTTTTTCTTTCGCTCGAGATTATTATTTTTTTTTACAGATACTGGCGGCGCTGCGGCGCGCTTCCGTACAATAGCGCGCATTTGTCATCGCTCCGTTAGGAAAGCGCAGTCTGAAATGACTGTCGTGTAACGCTGTCGGTTTAGGGAATCTAATAACCTTGTGCCTTCCGTGGCACCCTCCAGGTAATAGCCAGGGATGAGAATCGCGGCTTCCTTTTCATAATCCAACTCCAACGGATTTATAAAGAGAATCCGTCGGTTATTTTCAATCCTATTTCGTGTGCATTGTTTTGTGTCGATGGTATAGGATGGAGAGAGAGAGACAGAAATGGAGAGAGGAAGAGAGAGAGAGGGGGGGAGAGCAACGGAGAGGGGGAGAGAGAGAGAGAGAGAGGAAGATGGAGAGAGGGAGCGAGATTTGAGATTTGCTGGAGGGGTTTCACTGAGGGCATAACAATGCTGCAGGAGGAGGACAGAGTTGGATCAATAACGGGCCCTTTGATCCATAACATGTTAATAGCTGAAAATGCATTATTAGAGGTAAAAGATGTCAGGTAATCAGGGCATGGCTGCCTTTGGCTTACTAAGTGCAGACGCTCTTTATGAGTAATGGTGAATTTAGTGCCGTGCAAAGGTGAGGGACGCTGCATCCAGGCAACCGGCCAGCAAAGCGCCCGTCCGCTCGCACTGCTCGGCATAAGTGCTGCGTCCACGTGTGGGACCCCTGGGGGGGGGGCGGGGGGCTGGGGAACGACAGGGACTCCCACTGCCCTCCCCACAGCACTGGGAGGCCCAGGGCCCTAATGGATAGACCACTGGACTTTGAATTCAATTTCAGGTCTTAATTACTTGATGGAAGTTTTTTTTTTTTTTTTTTTTTTTTTTTGCCAAGTCATCTCCATTCACTCCAGCTGTAAATTAACTTTAAAGACAATTTCTTCAAGGAAAAGGGAACTAAATGACATAAATTACACTTATATCTGAATGAATCAGGGATGTGATGTAAAAGAATGCTTCTGTCCCATTTTCAGTCCTATGATTTTTTCACATTCAAGTCCCATGGTTTTATTCAGGTTTATCAAAGTTTTACTAAATTATTTGTGTACGTATAATACTATTTGGAATACCCATTTGGAAAATGTTTTGAAGGTATACTGCATCAGGAAATTAATATGGATAAAACCAAGAGAACAGCAGCACTTCAATATGGTGTTAAGCAGCAAAAAAATATTTAATTCATTAGGAGAATAACTACTAAGTGGAAGCAGCCTCATTAGGCATTGCATGGTTGTGAAAAACCAAGCAAAGACCCATTAAAAAATTTGATGGTAACCAAAATAAGACACTGCCGAAGAATGTATTTTAAAATGTCTTTGCAACTTTGTACATATTTAATGGTTTGTTGCGGTTTTAAATAATTTCAGTATAAACAATGCAAGTGCTGGTGAGAAGAAGCGTATATTCTAGCTTGTTACATAGCTATCTGGCTGCAAACAGAACCAAGCTGCGAGGCCAACCACATCCATTTTGTGTGCCCTACGTATTTATCTTTATGTATATTAACAAGCGACTCATTTAGAACCCTGTGACAAATGCAATTTCTCTGTGCCATAAATGCTGCTTCTTGGTACGGTACCAAAGATAGCCAGCTACACACCATCATTCTTTGTTTCATCATTCACTATAGTTTAAGCATGGTAGCCTACTTGGATTTTATATTTCAATGCACTTTCAGTTCCAACTGTTTCTTTGTGGGAACAAAAGAAAAAAGTAACAGTCTTGTCAACGAAAGGGTAAAGTGCTGTACGTAGCTGTGAGAATCTGAAAGCTTCTAGAGCTTCTGAGGTTACACTTCGCAGGCATGAAGCAAATCTTTTTGTCTGCTTTGTATTTCTAGAATTGGCGCAGCTGGCAGGTCTTCTGGTTGGTGTGCAGCAAGTGTACAGCTTGTACCACTGACACTGTGAATGAGCATGACTGACTGCTGACAATAAAAAGCAAAGCAAACCATGTAAAGAGAACCATACCACTTGGGTACTGCAGTTTTTATGGCTTGGTGGGGGACATTGGATGAGTATGCAAGCCCCTTGATATGATCATTTTTGTTTTTTTACAGAACTAAACAAACCCCTGTAAAAACAATTCTGCAAAAGGTTATCCTCATTTTTCTGTTTTGGATACCAAAATGAAAATGTCCTGCAGATCCTGCACCCAGGTCTGTTTGCAGGGTGCAACCATAGCAACCTTGCACTCTTACATTATAATGCAGTTCTACAAAATCACCACACACTATGCTGCAAATGATTTAGGAAAATGACTCGAAACAAAATGCGAATGAACGCCGAAAAATTCTAAAAAAGAAAACGGCTGAAAAACAGAACGGAATCACGCGCTATTCTCTCCGAGCGAAACGCTGTATTTACACGGGGATCCAATGTGCTCGGCAGTATCCGCAGTGTGCAGATGGTCTGAAATGGATCATGGTTGTGTGAAATTGGAAATAGATGGCTTGAATTGTCACTTTGACCAGGGCTTATCACTCATTACGCTCGCCGGTAATGTATGCCATCTATGACATTTTGGCAGGTTCAGCAATTATTTAAAGTTCACGTTAATAACACAATTTGTTATAGTCGAGGTGGGGGCCGTCAGTTCCAGTGGTGCGGCACTAGCCGTAATATAATTGGAGGAAACAACGTCCATCTGATTTGGTAGGGTTATACAACTCTGAATCGCATAGGGAAGTGACACAGGGATTTTATAACCTCGTTGAAACAGGCCAGGATTGGAGAATAATTTGACTACCTTTGGTAAATTAGGATGTTATTGAATGATCGGATCCTCTTCCAGGACCGCCACCTCTGTGTTATATGGCATTCTTTAACTCGTGTGAAGATCACTTGTGGGACTGGGGGGGGGGGGGGGGGGGGGGGGGGGGGGGGGGGGGGGGAGAGAGAGAGAATATTGCAGTCACGGGATGAGGGGGGAGCATTTGTAAACTAGCGAGGGGTGAGTGAGGTTTCATGAACCCCATAATGGGTGGAGCTCCCATGTGGGATAAATCACAGACTCCTATGAATCAGATTACTTTCTCTCTGCAGTGAAACACATTGATTGGTTAAAATCACTAAGTCATCAATACTAGATGATAGCTCCACCCATTTTGGAATTTATGAACCCTCATTCCCCCAAAACCCTTTAATATAACTGTACAGCTCTTATAGATGTTACATCAATAAATATTCACTCTGAGGTGCCATGGACTTCCTGTTTACACCTATAGTGTATTAACAACATATGCTTAAAATAGCTGCATATGCAGTCATTTATATGCAACTGCATTAAAATGGCTTTATAATCAGCAACCCATTTTCAAATATGTCTTAATTCTGTAGTCTCTAATTTGTCTGTAGTTTTGTAGTTTTGTGCGATAGGGGTCCCTTTACAGTATTTAATTTTGAAACCAATGGTACATGGAAGTGAAAGTTTTCCTACTCTTTCAGAATAAAAATGTTCCTTCGCTCCTTGTCTCCATAGGGTAACTCATTTTAGTTTATGGAGCCCTATATTGTAGGTGTGAAAATTGTGACAGATGGCAGACTGAAACATTTTGCCTGACGAAGAAGCTTTGAGCTACCCTGTAGATAGGGTTCCTCTATGGAGATACAGAGGAGCCGTTTGGAACCTTCTGACAGTGGAATTCAGAGTACTCTGTAGCTCGTCATTTGACTTCATTTTCATTTTGCATTTTTTTGCAAGTTATTTTTTTATTTTATTTTGGTTCTTAAGAACATTTAACCAGTTTTACCTGGTCAGGGAATGTGCTTCATATTTCCTACATGCTCCTCCATACAGAATTCTATCATTAATCTGTGCTACTGTTGTCAGTAAAACTGCACGCATTTTTAAACAACCACTCCATACTCAGAAATCTGTCATCTTCACTCACTTTATTCCCCACAGTGGGTCCGGGTCAGAATGCTGAGGGGAAGAGGCAGAATTTTTGTCTGTGTTTGTAAGCATTTCAGTCAGATGCGTTTTCAATGCGAGAAAAATGAGAGGCTCCTCCGTTTTTTACTCCGGGGATTGATTTTTCTAAGCGATCTTTCATGTGGACACACCGAATCGAAATGGGAGGAGAATGTGCTGACATCTTAAAACAGACTTGAGAAATCCCAATAAACATTTCATAAGACATCAGATGCCGGCATACACTGAGGACTGGAATTAGCATGAGATCAAGCTGGAAATTGCACTGCATGTTAGATTAAAGCAACTCAATATGTTTATGTATCCATGCTTTTATTTTGAAAAGATTTCCCCATGGTCGGAGAGAGCAGATTAGATATGCATAAGTCATTTGATGAAGCAGACACTTGTTTGGAACCGTCTTTCTTTCTTCGTTTAACTTGTCACATTCTTGCATTACCACCATTTAATCTTAGTTTCCGCATCTCAGAGTTCATGGGAGAAACGAAGGATGTTTACTTTCTCCACGGATCCAATGGCAAGTCCTGTCCTACGCTATAAATATGTATATATATATATATTTATGATTCTGTAAAAAATAAAATGTGCAACAAGATGGTTTTGCCATCTCTTCCCCATCCTGACTTCCTTCTTGATGTCCTTTGTTTTTCATTTGTTTTTGAGCACAGTGGCATGTTTTTGAGTGACGATTAATTAGCCAACAGGTCAGTGCAAAATATAAAAGCACAGCCCTACACGTCCTCTGTCCTCAATCTGCAAAGCTGTATAGTGCAGAGATGATCGGTGCTTGTGCAAAAAGCTGATTTTAGGTCTTGGGGCTTTACATCTTGACGTCATAAGTAACCATGTAATAATGTGAGACAAGCTCCCCAGAGGGCCACCCGAATGCAGAAATGGGTCATGATACAGGTTCATTTTTTTTCTCCTGCTTTCTGGTGAGGTGTGGAGGTGGTCTTGCATTGACAATCACGGTTGTGATGTGGCATGTGACATGCACCGACCTTGACTTCAGGCAGTGATGTGGTACGTAAGCAAGATTTATGCGCGACACCTTTGAATCTACAAAACGTAATATGCAGCTGGTACTGCAAGCAGATAGATATGTTACGCCTGTGCCATTCCCCATGAATGGCTCTCCACAGTGTCAGCTTTAACGGTCGAGCACGGCGCTATGCTTCCTTAGCCTGGCTGCCCAGTCCTCCGTGTTCTCCTTCACAGATGTACCACGCAAGGGCCTTGAGTTAACCTTATTAGCCATGCCACATTTAATCAACATGTAGGCCTCAATATTACACGCAGCCCTCTCGCCCCCCCACCCCCCCACCCCAGGGATTAATAGATAATGTTTCAGCGACTTATGCATTAATATCATTCAGCTGTCTCGGCCTTGGGGGCAGTCGGCAGTGTGGCATTTGGAGCGTGGTGTGCGCGGAGTAAAGGACAGCAGCCGAGGGACCCGGGCCCACAGACAGACAGTGACCTTAAAGGGATTGATATCTGCCCTGTTTTACATTGCTGAGGTGAGGAAACAACAACGATATGCAGGTTAGGCTCAAAAAGCCGAGCGGCACCGAGGGGAATATCAGCGTCCCGCTCCTCGCCTCCGGCGTTCAGCCTGGTCTCTCGAGCCTGCGGGACAGCAGCACGCTCCTCATTACGTGACATAATGTAAGAGCCGATGTACAGCACACGCTGTGCCGCTTTGCCATTCCTGTCACTAACGCTCGCATGCTAGCAAAAATGAGGAATATTCCGTCGTGTCTACATACGTTTCCTATGTAACCCAGAAGTGATTTGGCATTCAATTGGGTGTGACCACCGAAAAAAAAAAAAAATGGAAGGATGGAGAGAGGGGGAAGGATGGGGGCGGCGGTGAGGACGGAGAACGCTGAAAGGTGTGACCGACACAGAGGAGTCAGAGAAGATCTCTGGGGTGAAGCAAGCAACAGAGAGCACCATTCTCGCACCGTCACAGTCCTGCTAAAGAGAGTCCAGAGACACCATCGCCATGGTTACGGCGATGGAACTAAGAATAGCATGGCCTTCTCGAGATCACTTGTTACCCTGGGGTCTGCTCAACATCTTTAAAAAGGTTTAATTTTTTTATTTATCTCACAGACCACAGTGTTCAACATATTGACCAAGTTGTACATAGAGTGGCAATTGGTTGAAAGGTCACTGCAAGAGCTTAAATAGGGCTTTTTCGCAAGGAGAAAATGGGACTTCCAAGTGAACTTTGAAAAGATGTACAGCTACATGGGACTGGCTCATTATTTCTCTTATAATGCATGTGAGCACAAAATGTCCTCCTGCACATTGTGTGTGTGATGTGGCATCTTCTTTGGTCACTATGTTCTCGCTGTTGAACTTGTGTGTGACGCAGTGTCTTCTCTCCTCTGCTGATCGTGCATATTGATCAAGATGTGTGTGTGTGTGATTCATCTCTTTTCCTAATGGTATTATGTGGTGAGAACATGTTGTGTGTATATGTAAATTCTGCATTATCAGAATCTGTGCTATGACTAAAATACACTGCGGTTTTTCACTTATTTTTTCTGTCTCTGCAACCCTGTTGCACTAGGTATTGTTTACCGAGTTGTCAACTAGAAAGCTACCATTTCTTCATTTTCCCTCTCCTCTGTTAAAGATCCACCTGGGAAGATGCATAATATTGTCCTTCCCGTTTCGCTCACTTGTAGTGAGGTGGATGCAGAGAAGCTGTTGTCCTCTGTGCAAGGAAGCATGTCGGCACTTCCTGTCGAGGTCAAAGTGCAGGAAGAGCAGAGGGAAATAAATAATAAAAAAACACTGACGCATACAAATGGCACTGTGGGCACGGAGACTCATTTTACAGATTGTAGCGATGGTGGAGCCGCGCGGTAAAGGAAAAGTGCTTGGAAGTGCAGTAAATTACAAAAGGAATTATCCAACGAACGTCGGGCTGGAGGAGTGCGGTGGCTTTTCGCCGGGAAGCCGGAGAAAGTGCTTTGTCAGTGTGCAGGCAGCAAATAACAAGGTTAAGGTTTATTCCACGTGAAAGGTGTGTTTTTTTTTTTTTTTTTCTTTTTTTCTTTTTTTCTCCTTGTCGGCGGCAATGCTTGAGGTTTTTCCTCAACCCGTTCTCCCTGTGAAGTTCTCCCAGTTCCCAGCAAGTGCCTGGGAGACAGAACTGGCTTTGCCAGAATGCAATCTGTCTTCAAGAGTTTAAAAAAAAAAGGAAAAAAAAATGCCAATATTGTTTCACTTTTGCATATATGCCCCCCCCTCCAAGTACCCCCCCAAACTGCTGACCTCAGATGATGTACACCTTGCCAGTCTTCAAGCAGATTTGGTCCTATTTGGAATTCAATAAAGTTAAATGGAACCTCTTCCATAATTGGGATAACAATGATTGATGAGGGTTTTTGGTGCAGGCAAAGGTGGCCCATTCCTCGTATTGAATGTTGTTATTTTGTGTTGCTTTCAATTTCAGTCCTAATTGAAGTGGCAGTATTGTACAAATATATAAATAAATAAATAAAAAAGCGAAAAGAAACACGGACCTGTAATAACTCTTGTCATTTGAGCTGTTCTTTCCTGCTCAAGCAAAGATGACAAGGTCACAAGGTCTAGACACTATTCGACAGGTCTAGACTAAACAATTTGAGTTTATTCCTGGTTCACCCCAACATCTTAATGCAACTACTTGCATAACTTCAAATCATACTTGCCTGTATGTAATATTTCTGTGACATTATTGCAAGAAACAGATTGAAACAGATTGAAAAAACAGATTGTGCTTACATACAGTTTAAGTAACAGACATGTGCTCAGTAGTTTCTATTAGTTTCACAATAAGCATAGCTTTGCTCTGGCTCCAATATTGCTACAGTATATGTTGCCATATATATTTATTGTACTGTCTGGGAAGAGGTATTTCTACAAATACTTTGCTGCTGCTGCTTCTTAAAATACGAAAATCAACACGGATAGAACTTCTTCATTATTGAGGGGATGCGTCACTTCTTTGTTCACCACTGATGACTGCGGTCATTGAGTGGTTAATTAAAAAATGCACCCTTGGCAGTGCATTGGCCTGAGCCATTCTTCCTCTTTTTGTGCTTATAAGTGCAGAAAACAAGACAATTAAAAAGCACTACATCCCGTACGATATCAAAAACTGAATATTGAATTGCGGTAACTGAAGCACCGCGATCCTAAAATAAAACCGTACATATTACCCGTGTGCACACACACTCCTCTGTGCTCCAGTTTTCGCTTGGTTGATTCTGCCTTGATTGTTTTTCAGACAGGCAAATGGTTTTTCAATTATAATTTTCATACAACTTGCGGTCTTAGCTCACTGTAGCAAAATTATTAACATTATTCCTTTCAATTTCACACTTATTAAATGTTTGTGCGAAGCCGCTCTTTTAAGGATGGACCTTGGGGGGGGGAGTGTACGCTTTTATAGCCTTGGGGGGGGGGGGGGCCCATTTGACGTTTTGCAGGCCTCCCATTGTGTATTCAGGTCGGGTGCAAGGTGGGGGCGTTGGGGAGACAAATGTCCGACTCATCAAACTTTAACTCCGCCCCCTGAAGGACCATTCGATTATTAAAAGCCACAGTTTTGGTGCTTATGAGGGTTGTCTCAAATTAGAGGCCCTCCTACATCACGATATGGCTCAGCTGTTTGCCAAACGAAGAAGAGCTATAGGGCACCCAGTCAATTGAAAACACGACTCTCTTTCTGATGGCTTGAAGACGCCCAGAAATCCATACTTTCCGACAGTGGGGTGGCTTGACTGTAATTTCCTTTTGACTCGATATATATATGCATATTTCCCGTACTTATAGACTTACAGGATCTCAAGACTGTGTTCTCTCACAGAAACAAAAGAATTACCCTAGAAACATATGCATCAGTGTCTGTATATATGTATGTATGTAGGCTGTACCGCCTCAGCAATTTCACAACCATTCATTTAAAGAAAGTATTTTTAAAAGGTACTCTGACATTAACAAAAAACATTGTGTAAGAAATGCGAAAACACATTGCGGTTGCTTAAATGTATTCCACACAATTAAGGACAAAGCGTGCTGTGGTATTGATTTGAATTTGGCTCCAAGAAACAAATGCAACTCTGTTCGATGAGTGTTTGGTGAGCCTGCCCCCTTTAATGCACGTGAGACACCAAACTGGGACAGGGGAGAAGAAATTTTTGAAAAAGCTTGTTAATCTGCTTCAGGTGAAGTTTGTTTTTCTACCCAGTCGAAAGCACGATTTAAGGCCTTCGTTCCTTTGAGCTCGGCTGATGTGAGTGCTGCTGTAGCTTTAACAGCCAGTAAAAAAAGGCAATACTGTTTGGGGGCAGGGGTCTGGTGGGAGCCTGTGCATGTGTGATGCTGTGGCTAGCTCTGGGCTCTCCCTCACACTCCCCCCTGGGGGACACCAGGTGAGGTGAGCACTACATGTACCAGGCATCTTTTGGCGATACGCGTCCCCTGCGGCAAGGTCGTAATGTTTTTTTTATTCCTCTCTCCACACAGCTTTTTTTTTCCACCATTACCTCTTGGCATTTTTTTTTTTTCAGACACCTGCTCCAGTAAGAATTGTTTTTTAATACGGTCCCCTGTTGCCGCTGATAGTGCCGGCATGTAGAACGACCGCATCTAGCTGAATATGGAATGAAATGAAAACATCACGAGGATGTGCAGTATTTCTTCAATTTGCACAGCGTAGCTTCCAGATCAAATAGCGAGGAGTAACTCCTCACAAACCGTATTTATAATGGTTTTTTTTCAAGGTGACAGCATGGCACAGTCGTTAGAAAATTGTTGTGTGTGCCCAGAAGATTGCAGTTTTGAATCCCTTGGGGGTACAAATGTTGTACCCTTGGGCAAGGTGCTTAACCCGAACCACATCAGTAAATACCCAACTATATAAATGGATAATATGTCAACAAATGTGAGCAGAAGTCCTTGGGTAGGGCATTTGCCCAGTATATGAATAATTGAAGAGCCTTCCATCCTGATCTGGGAGCATGAATGAGAGACCTCGGCCGTCTTCATTTCCCCGGTACTACATCACACGCCGGGAAACACTGCCGTTGACAGTGCGGATATGATTCTCCCTCTGCGTCTGTCACACGCTCAGGCTCAGGGCAGTTTCGTCTCCAAGGGGGGCAGTATTGAGAGAGAGAGAGAGAGAGAGAGAGAGAGAGAGAGAGAGAGAGAGAGTGAGAGAGTATCGTGTCTCACCTGGCTACAATACGCCAACTTACCTCCAGAGTATAAAAACCTGTAAAATTCATGCCGCTTAAATTGTAGCATACACTGTATGTATTTCAGTTGCCGCTGTATCAGCTGGGGGTGGTGTACCTGTCGCAGAATGAAAGAATAATAAGGTACCGCTCCATACAAAGTTTTCTATTTTATGTTTTGTTTCCACTTAAAGATTAAAGAAAATGTCAGACATGACAATGGTAATTTTATCATGTGCATTTGAGGGATGGCATTAGGATTATGAGTGATGGTTCTGAAGTTTTGAGTTGGGATTCTTCTGGCGTCTGTATTTAGATCAGACCTATATGCTCCAGTGGGCAGCCAATCATCATCAGTGCCTTGCCATAAATGCGCACCACGAAATGTATACCAAACAGGCAAACAATAATGTGGGAAAATGCATCTGAGGAAAATGCAGGTCGAATGCAAATATGCTGCAAAAAGGGAGAGCCCGCAGTGGAAAAATACATTTCCCATGGTGCATTGCGATCTACTGTATGATGCATGTCAGCAATTTAATGTGAAACTGGATTTCTTTGTAGCCATATATTAATGTTTCCATGCACCCTTTGCGTGTTGTCATGTCACAGTCTATTGCCTTTTGCCTTCATGCTGTCCCCTGCCGTTCTCCTCTATTTGTCACATGTCCCCCTCTTTTTCCTCTTTCATTATTCAAACCGGAATAGAGCGTAGAGGTGAGGAGATCAACTTCTTCCCCTTGGATGCTAAGCTAGAGCACCGGCCCCAGAGACCCCCCCCCCCACCCCCTCCTCCCCCCCCCATCATGTGTGCTGAGCACACTGTTCGGCGTGTGGTGAACAGGTGCTCTGTGGGAGGCGGTGTGTGTACATTATAAAATAGCGCTGCACCCCCCCACCCCCACCCCCCACACACCCGGCCTCCTTCTCATTTGCTTGCACAGGGAGAGTAAGGAGTCAAGGCCCGAGAGCAGGGTGTTTAACCACCGACCAATCAACGGCCGCTGTGTGTGTCCACAGAGTTAATTCTGCCTCGGCTCTCCGAGCTCACACGCTGGATAATTATTATCTTTGGAATATGTGTTTGTGCAAATGAGATGGACAAGAGGGGCCGAGCCGCCCAGACGCCCAGATGTAGGCTTCCCGTGGCAGCGCATAGAGGACAGCCGCAATGTTGGGGAACCTGGTCTATAGGTATACTGTTCCTGTTAACATCCTCTTTGGCTAATGTGGTTAATTTGTATTACAGCGCACACGTACAGCGTTTCATTTTCTAAAGCTTATTTGGCATCGCATTGTTTTTTTCTGGCTGTGTGTTTTGCCTGACCATAACAAGCACCTTGACTGACCTTATTAAAAATAAACAAATATAAACGTATATATATATTTAAAGATGAATTTCTGAATTGTCTTCTTTGAACCTCAGCGCAGTTTGGTTCAGCTCTCCGAGGGCCATCTGTTTACCTGCAGGAGCCTTCTCCCGGTCAGAGTGAGCCGGGAGGGGCCCCCCCTCTGTCTCAAGCAGGGATGACAGGGCCTTTTGAAGACCAACACAAATTGAAGTCTGAATTTTAATTAAGGTTAACAACTCCTGCCATTAAATATTAATTCCGTAATGCAACGGGGACTCGGGTGGAAATGGCAGGAAGTAGATTAGGAGGAGTGGCTCCACACCCCACCTGCGTTACGCGGACCTGCATTTTGATGTGCTTGCCTTCGCCGTGGCCTGAGGGTCTAAGCAATGGCGCTCTGAACAGGTGGCGTTCTCCAGAGCGCTCCCGCAACCCAAGTTCACATAATTAGAGATTTTAATCAACCTAGCGCTCGCGGAGCCCGTTAATTCCTCGAGCCAGGGCGGGCCCAGCGATTCCTGCTCCCGACACCAGCGAAAAGGCACAATAGGGATCTGAGGCAGGAAAATGTGATCTGTTTCAGCTGGCGATAAAGTACGCCGTCGTCCGTGTCTTAAATCCCTTCTTCTGTCCCGTTTGAAGTGACGAGGGCTCTAACTCTGCTATATATTGACAGCAGATGTTCCCTCCCCTTTCCACGGACAGGTGCCTGTTCATTGGCCGTTCAATTGAACGTCATCACTGTCACAGACAGTGCCCAAAATTGAGCGGCCGTGTCTAAATTTGCCACGGCTCTGCCCGTATAGAAAGCCGTAATAACGTGGTGAAGAGGGCGCGTAGCCTCCGAGGGCGATGCTGCCTCCGAGGGCGATGCCTGCTCTTCAGACGGGCACGCGCTTATCGCACTGATCCATTCAGCCGCGAGGAGGGCCGCAGTCGCTGCCTGGCAGCGGGTGCTGTCGACACGCGCCTCGCTCTCAGCGTCTCGCAGAAGCACGGGGTGGACGTGGGTGTCAGCTCTGCTCCTCTGTGTGTGGGGGGACAGCCGGTTGGGTTTTTTTTTTTTTTTTTTGAGTGGGAGGTCACGGCGCCGCCTGGCTCGAGGGGCCCGACGTGTTTTCTGACTCGCCGCCACGGGGGTTCTGATTGCAGCCGAGCTCTGGAGAGAGAAGGGAGGGGAGGAGAGAGAGAGGGAGAGAGAGAGGAGAGGAGAGAGAGAGTGAGAGAGTGAGTAGGAGTGAGAGAGAGAGAGAGAAGGGAAGGGAGGAGAGAGTGAGTGCAACGGAGCGAGAGAGAAGGAAGGGGAGGAGAGAGAGAGAGAGAAAAGGAGAGGGACAGAGAAAGGGACAGAGAGAAATGGAGAGTTCCTCTCTCTGGACTGCCTTTATAGCCTACCACATGAAGAGCCAGGGCTTTTTCAAAGACCTTGAAGAATTGTGGCGTGCCCCCCCCCCCCCATCTCCCCATCTCCCCCATGGGTGGGTTACTTATCACACCAGGCTACGGCAGCATACCTCAGCACCGCATGGTAGGAATGCCCATGAAAAGAAGCAGATCTAGCCTCCTCTGCTTCACGCTGGCAAATGCCATTTTCCACTGTCTGCCCCCAGCAGGCACCGCCGCTGCAGAACACAAACAAATTATTTTCATATCAAATAAAGGCTTCTGGGGAGGGGAGGGTAGCGCGGGGCCCTCTAACACAGGGAAAGGTGCGTGTTTGAGGGGAGCTGGTAATTAAAAGGAGCACAGAGGAAGGGCGTGAGTACAGGTATGACGGGTAAATGCTACCGCACCTGCGTGGGACTGCGAGGAACTGGGGTTGGCTTCGAATGGGAGATGTCAGCACCGGTCAAAATGTCCGTTTGAGGAGAATGCAGGGGCTAATGTGCTCCACGGTTGCTACCCATCTGATGCTTCCATTCAATGAAGCAAAGCTTAAATCAATGCAATCAAAATGTGGCGGCAGAAACACTGGGGGTATTCAAGACCCGGCTTGATACAGTGTTAGATACCATCTAGCTTTTAGGTAAACTAAACATTAAGGACAGTTTAGTGGTAGGAATAGACGAGCAGTGTTGGGCTGAGTGGGCTGTTTTCGTCTTGCGTTACATTACGTTATGCTAATTTTAAGCAACATAGTCTCCAGAGGGATACAGGGAGCAGGGATAAAAGCGAGGTTCACAAACGCTCAAAACGTACATTTTGTTTTGTCATAGAATTTTTAGCATGGGTGCTAGACTTCAAGGGCTGTATGACTCCACTTTCATACATCATCATATTCATTTCTGTATCTGAGGCTGCAGATGCTGTATACTGTACCATCAATTCCGGATGATTTCTCCAGTGGTGTATGAAGGAATGCCACATTCACTTCAGCATCACCGATGGCTGCAGTGCTGTACAGTTCTTACATTGACACATTGCTACAGTACATTCGTCTCTGTATCACTGGTTCCAATGCTGTAGTATGGTCCTTATATCGCTATATAATCACATTTATTTCTGGATCATGTGTTCTGTGCTATTCAATATATCCGGGTGATACAGGTCACATCTAGACCCTGAACTGGCTGCACATTTCCTTTAATGTTTTCCAGGGTTTTGCAGGGATTGTTGGCAACACGATTCTAAGCTCATCTAAAGGTCAAAAACCCACTTCAGAGCCAGAGAGCTTTTGAGCTTGAAAGGATAATGTGGTCACAGTGCATATCATTGTGCAGCAATGTGTGAATGTGTGCTTGTGTGTCCCCCCCTCCTGTCAGTGCCAGTGTTCTGGTTCTCCGGATGCTGCTCATTAAGCGTGTGTGCGTGTGTGTGTGTGTGTGTGTGTGTGTGTGTGTATTTATACCTGTATCTCTTTGAAGCAGATTCGTGCGCATGTGTGTTCATATGTGCGTGTGCACAATTCAGTTGATTCTGTGTGGTTGCTTGTGCCAGTGTGTCAGCATTTGTTTTTTTTTATGTACGCTATGTTTCTGTCTATATTTATTGAACATGTTTGCCCATAATTCCTTTGTCAATACATTTTAATTATTTTTATAAAGTGTGTGTGCGTGCGTGCGTGCGTGTGTGCGTGTGCGCGTGCGTGCGTGCGTGCGTGCGTGCGTGCGCGGGCGCGCGTGTGTGTGTGTGTGCTTATGTTTTCGGAGCAACAACATGGGCTACTGCAACTCACCAGACCATCACCCAAAGAAAAATATTCACTTTTCTTGTTCCTGCTTTTTTTTTTTTTTTTTTTGCAACAGCAGTGCAGTGTAGCATGCTTAAGGAAACATCCACAGCACTTCACCTATCGACGGGTAATGGCCGTTCAGTGGCCGGTCTGGTAATCGGAGCGTTTGAGATGAAGCGATGAAGGGTAAAGTGAGCGCATGGATCTACTCACAGCGAGAGCAGTGGGGGGTGGATGGCTCTCAGGCTCCAGGGGGGCCCACTGCTGTTTTTAAATGATCAGACTCATTGAGTCTGTTAAATTCTGGACAATATGTCAGCTTAAGGATAAGGCTTAACCAGGATAAACCATAAGTCAGGCATAAGTTACTTATATGGCAGTGCATAATTGACACTTAATAAATACAAAATATGCAAAGACAATTACTAGTTATTATTGTGTTCATTCTGTAGCTGGCTAACTACAGAATAATTACTACTTCTACTTGGTATAATTTCCAGGCTAAGAGTCTTATTTTCCCACTTATGTGGACCTAATTTACTAAGCCTTTTGTGCCTATTTTCAGACACAGTTGCTATGATGCAATCTGCCCCAGAAACATGCGTTGTATGTATCAAAGAGGTACCCGCGGCTGGAAACACAGTATGTGTATGATCTAGTGTACGAGAATCATCACAAGCTAATTATGTATTCCATTCAATTTACTAAAGATAGCACAATATGATGAGGGTCAATTTCTGCATGAAATATTTATAACTCTAAAGAGCAGGTGTAAATCAAGTTACAAGAAAGATGGAGACACAGGTATAGTCCTCGAAGATACACTGACAGAGTCTTTGCAGCAAGAAACACATTATTTCAACTTCCCGAGTGAGAAACAGTACAGATTAATAATTTATATTTCAGCCAAGCAATAAAAGCTGGGTGTTTGTCACAGAAAGTATTTGAAAAAGTCACAGAGCTGTCATGGCAAAGTTCAAGCAAAAAATCAAGAAAAACTGAAGCAGAGGCAGAAATCATGGAGTATTAAAAAACATTAATTTATTCAATTAGCCAATAGATCTCATATGCAGAAGGGGGAAATGATTGAAATAACACGCAGCTGTAGCAAAGGTACATGCTTGAAAAAAAAGCAGTGGGCAGTTGCCACTTGCAGCTAAATAATACAAATAAATGCATTGATAGTGTAAATCACATTTGTCCATCACAAAAAGTAACGGTACATTATTGGAAACAGCATACAGAACATGTTAAAATTGCATTGCTAAAGTAATATAACACAGGGTTAATGTGTGTTTGTTTTTATTTTTGTAAAGTTTGATTTGGTACATGTTGTGAGGTTTGAGTCTTTGAGCATCTGTTGTCATGGACAACGTTACCGTAGCTACAGGAAAAGTGCTCGAAAAATCATGGAAATCACTAAAATGGTTAAATTCACAGCACTGCCAAAAAAGAAATAACAGAATCCGTGACACCTGTGGCTGCTGTGACAAATACCCAGCCATAGAATAATTACTCTTCTGGGAGGTAAATAAAAGATGACCTAGAACCTCTCACATGTTCCCATTCCATCATGGCAATAGACAAGCTCCTTGCGACATTACACTATCTTCCATCTGGATTAATTCAATCAGCATTTGCTATGACAGCTGGAATATATGCATTTTGTTCTGTACTGCCCACAGCGATGGATAGCCTACACCCTTACATGGCAACAGAAGATGCATCACATTTTCTCACATCCAACAAAGATAAACACAATTCCAGATTAGTGCATTGAATACACAGTAAAATGTTCAATATTAAATCAACTCTCACAGTGTATATGAGTCCACTATGGTCAGAGTGGACTCATATATAGTCTGTTACAGAGTTGAATGAACACTGGTAATTTTACTGTGTATTCAATGCACTAAACAGGAATTTTCTTTGTAGTTAAACTGTACCTTCTAAGCTCTGTTTCATATGCCGAATGACTTATTCATTACTTACCTTCCTCCAAATGATTAATAGATGGATAATAGATTGTTTATTAGCCACACGACCAAGGCCGGTGGAATGTGTTTTCGGTGCAGTATGTTATGTTATACTCTGCAGCACAATACTGAAAATGAACAACAGCAGACAATCCACATTATCACGACACAATACAGGGGTACAGTCAACATATCATCACAAAAACATAGTGTACACAACCATATACAATAGGTGCACGGTAATGCATGTCAGTAGTATGTGAGGAGGGGGCTATTGCTACCCTATTATGTACTTTGAAACCACTGCATTTATAAAATAAATGTATAAAAATTCACCAGTCATGTTTTGAATGCAGTTGAATGTGTGACAGTGAAAAGCTGCAGGTTGAACGGGAGGCTGGTGCAGGCTCATGATCTCTGCAGTAATGGGCGGAGCAGCAGCAGCAGCCCCCGCTCTCCCACAGCGGTGACCGGCGTGTGAGAGACGTGCACGGGGGGGGCCTCATGCGGCAGTGCGGGGGCGGGGGCGGGGGCGGGGGCGGGGCGTGTCTCTCGTCGCGAGGCTCTCCGTGTTAATTAGCGTGGCCGAGTCAGAGGTGAACGATGCAGGCTTCCCCAACGCCGCTCTTTCCAGGGAGCTCCGAATATTACACACACACGCAAACAAACAGGAGGCGATAATGTGCCAACTCCCAGTGGTGCTGTTAGGGCCATTTCAGCCCCCCCCGAAATCTGGCATGGAATGTGGAGAATAATTGGCAAGGTAAGCCGCAATGATCAATGGAGACACTCTGATAAGAGGCCCAGCCTTTTTTTTGGGCAATGAATTGTTTTTTTTTTCTTCTTCATTTGGGGACAATTTTAATATCGCAATTAATAAAGGTAAAAATATTAACGCTGTGTTAGGAGGTTGAACCGGATGAGATTAAACGCGCGCACATAAATGCACATGCTACGCGCACACACACACACACGCGCGCGCACTCATTTTACAGGCTTTCTAATAAAGCTCACACATTCAGCTAATTAGTAGCTCCCTGCAATACTCTTTGGAAATCACACTTTCCCATAATCAGCCATCTGCAGTCAAATCACATATTTACAATGCGGCATCTACAAATAGATTTTCAACAGTCTGATTGTTTCTCATAATTGGACTTCTGTGAGGTATGTGAACGGCACCTTCTCGGTACGAATCCCTTCAGCTTTACGTTCTTTCAGCGACTTTAAATAATTAGGGGCCTCTAATTAAGATGGAATTCATTTTGGCTCACGTGACGTCCTGTTAGTTCCTAATGAGGTTGCACTTGGTAGCTCATTGAAAGACACCAGCTGGTCAAACTGAGCCGTGATTGGTGCGCGTGCTGTGAATGTACTGCCCTCTTTGAAGGACAACACAATGTGGGAGTACTCCACAGCCCGGAACAACATCGTTAATTGCACCAGTGCCGCATTATTTGAATTTTTGTGTCAATATAATAAACGCAGAGTGAAATCAGTGTTACTTCCCAGTATGGCTCAGTGACAATGCCTTTCAAATGACAGAATATTTCAAATGTTGTGAAAACATTTTTACAAGGTGGCATAGCAACATTTTGAGGATGTACTGGAGCCCGGATAAAAATACCCCCCCCCCCCCCGACAAAAAAGGAAGAACTTTTATTACCACAAATATACATACATTGTTAGAATAACATGAACATATTCTCATAATAGATATCTTGTGATTTGTTTTGGGAATTTTAAATGTACCACTTTGTTGATGTATAGCGTTACTGTGTGTTAACCAGAACAATTACTTTCAATTACTGTTTAATGAGAATTTTGTATAAAGAAGCCACTTTAGCAGGGATGGCATAATGAAAGATGGCACACACATAGTGATGGTGAAACTTTTCTGCTTGAATTATAATGTACACTTAAGCGAGGATTTATGATGGTTTATAAATCACATAAACACACACAGAGTCAATGGTTTTACCAGGACTGGACTGACCCAAGCCCAGCGCCACTGCGACATGCTTCATTAGCTCTCTCCACTTCAAACCCGAGCTGCGTTTTTGCATTGCTGAATGTGGGAATTGATCCCTGAACCTAAGCTATGCACTCAGGAATATTCAATCGCTTTACCCTACCCTGTCCACCCCTCTCCCTTTGGCTCCTGCCCCCTCCAAACCCGCCCCCCCCACCCTCCCCTGCTGAGAGCCAAGCAGACCCGGCACCAGGGATAACAGAATTCATTATCAGTCTCAGCTCTCCAATAGTAATGAATAAAGAAGACGATTAGATTTTTTCTCCCTCTGCTGTTACAGGAAGGGCAGTTCCAGCTAATGTGGAGCTCGGTGGCGTTTTCCCCGGAACACCCAAACCCCCTTCCTTACCGGTTTATTGGGCTTTTATAGCATTAACGCAAAAGGCCTTTATGAATTACACCCGCTAAACAAAATCAGTCTCCCCGTTCCCAGAATGGAGAGCTTATTACACTCCCTGTGTCAGTTAAACAGGCGTTTGTTTTTCAAGGAAGGAGGCCGGGGGCCATGTTTCAAGCCTGCGCGTTATTAAAGAGAACCTCTCCTGAGTGAAGGCGCCTGATGTATGCGGTAATAAAGCTGCAATGCTAAGTTAAGGTGCTGGGACGCTGTACCTTCTCCGGAGCTGGACGGGTTCCTTAAGTTCACACCGAGCACTGTTTATGTTCGCATAAAATGTGAATACAGATGAGGGTTTATAACTACAGTCCCTACGTGGAATCAATGAGTTCTCTCCAACTCTGCATTGTGCTGCTGGGTTCACGATTGGCTTATTTGCTGCTGTTTGAGTAAGCATGCCAGGTGTCTGAAGTTGACAGAAGTTGTCTGGGATAGCTGCGAAATGACTGGACATAATCATAAGCACACACTGATTAACAACGTACTTGATGCAGGCAGTTAAAAATGTATCAATGATAATGGAGGCCTGGGTTTCATTATTTATGGGTCTCATCCATTTTTCAGAAGTATGGAATGTCCCATGATTCCTTTCAGGAACGGTGTTTTCGTATTCAGGCTGTGATGTTTGCAGCCTGACAGTATTGGCACTGCGGGGCTCTCCCACCGCGACTGGATTAGTCCGTCCGCATGGGGAATGCTGCAGCCATGCCCAGGATTATAATGAGGAAATTCATCTTTAATGAACAACCAGGACCTCACTTATTCATTTTCTTGACAATTACCAATATGTTGCAGTAGCGCTGAAAAACAAAGACAAACAAACTTGCTGTCTGTCTGTCTGTCATTGGTGGCTGCTAGTGCACCGTGGGTTCAGACTGAAGCACAATTGTATCACCAGGGAAACAGCCATTGCATTTCCAGGATATTATTACTTTCCTGCTTTATGTTCGGGATGCCATTGTTAGAAAGCTTGAAACGGGTTAGTATCTACTAAATGGGAGTTTTACAGTGCACTAGTCTCCCGGGGATTCGTTTTGGGGCTCTCTGTTTCAGTTTTTGCTTTTCTCCGTTCCTTCACTTGACAGTGACTGAGATGTGTGGGACCTCTCTCTTACTGCAGCAGCCACCTGGCACGGGGCCAATGCCTTTCCACAATCATGAAATGCATTAAATGAGAGCTCTGTTCCAGGAGATGATATTAACTCTTTACCGTCCAGAGTGTAAGAAGTCTCCTAATGCTGTCCTCGACAGTTTAAGTTTAGTTCCCTATGTTAGCAAGCCAACAACACTTAATCTACTGTAAAATGGCGCACAATTAGGAGATTCCTTTTTTCCAGAATCTTCTACATAGCTCCATTATTTTGTGCATATTGTAGTGGATTTGTGTAATGTATTCCCCATCCCGGCTTCAAAGCAATTAAAATGCTGACTGGTCCACCTCCCCCACCAGTTTAATATTCCAGGAGATTGACAGTAAGCTGTCTTCACAAGGTAGATAAGGTAGATATAGTCGAAGTCTGGATAATGAAAATTGGGTTCGCCTCCTTGCATCGTGAAATCGGCTTAATTCTGACGGCTCCTAACAAGCGTTTGTGTCTCATAAAGGTATGCTGAGACAATGAGAAAGCAAAAAAGGAACAGACAAATTATTTTGTTTCAGCAGGATGTCGCTGACTGTCTACTAGACATTTACCACGGTCACAGCATGTCTTAGTTTCTAAAGAATCATCTCTGAATTTTTCTTAATGCAGAATACAAAGTAATTTGTCTGCAGAAGATTCCTAGCGGTAAAAATAGAACCTCTTTTCATTTGGCTTTCGGGCGCGTCCACTTTGACCTGTACTGATGTGAACAAGCCGGCAGGGTTAAAATGATAATTCAGAACTGATTTCATCAAACGGATTTCAAACCAGTATTCATGTAAACTGCCTGGTCTTTCACAGAATTCTGTGATTTTTTTTTTTTTGTTTTTTAAACCCTCTCCCACGATGTGCGACATTCCGTCTTTAGGAGGAGGATATGGAATAAATGTGAGTAATATCGTAAGGTTGAGCTTAAATGGCTTAATTTGTGCTATAGGGGCAGGTTTAAAATTAATGGATGAACTCGGGGCAAATGAGCAGAATTAATGGGGTTTGCGTCTCGCAATTTCATGCCCTCTAAACCTCTTTTTAATGTGGGTGGGGAAAAAAACGCTCCCTAACCTGGAGTCAAAGCGATTTTTGTCAGATTTCTCATTCATATGTACTCTCTTCATTATGAGCAGCATTGTATAATGTATCATTTTCACAGGTGCTCACTGGAAATGGCACTTCTCCCTCACCATTTTCCTGAGAGGAACAGGTGGGGAGAATGACAAGAGCCGGGGCAGGCTAGGCTAGTCTAGGGTAGGCTAGGCTACACTACACTTCCACTTTCCAGCGCGTCGTGCTGTACTCAAGGTCTGAGAGAAGGTGGCACTGTTGTCATTCCTTGTCATTCAGCAGCGGCGGCGGCACGGATATGATAATGCACCCGGCTCGGTCCTGATCACAGGGAAAACACGGCAGCGTGAAGCAGCCGCTGATGAAGTACAGACAGGGTCAAATGCTCTGTCACGAAAACAGCAGCCCGCAGAGAATAGAGGGTGTGTGGGGGCTGATCTCGGGAGAGCTATCCCAGTGAAAGGGTTCTTTTTGTTATTTGCGATGATTACCGAGCAGGAGAAACCCATGCAGAATTTTTTTTTTTTTTGTGGCACAATTAATTCATGGTTTTGCGAGGGTACTTGCACCTCAGAGACCGCTGTTTGTGAAGAAAAGAATAAAATGGCATTTCGTCTTTCATGGGAGGTTTACCCTCCATTACAAGAACCCTCCTCTCCCTCGAGTGATTTCCCCTGCTCTCATCCCATTTCAGAGACTTGGGATCGGTGAGGTTTTATTTGCAGTGGTCAGAGTTGCCTGGACAAGGACGGACATTTTAAAAATTGCTTTTGTAAGAATCAAATGAAACGACAATATTCCATGAGGGAGTGTTTGTTTCTCTTGTTTAATGATATGCAGAATACCTCCTTGGTCTTCTCTGATACAAGCTTCCACCCATGGCTGGAACAGGTGTGAAGAAATCTGTGAAGAAATCAACATTTTTGATTTCTTCACAGATTTTGGACCATTTCGAATTGCTGCCTGTGGAGGGCCTCTCGCATAGTATTGGTCCTAAATTTGGAAAACAAAATGGACGCAATATTCAGTTTTACCCTAGAATTAGGTTACTCGATGCAGAGAGAGCTGCGTATCGTGGAGGTTTGGATTGTGTAGCTGGTGTTCTGCGTCAGTGACACACTCACTGAGTGAGGTATAGTTTGCTGTAATCCAGCGCGCGGTTTAATCAGGGAAAAGTTCCTGTTGGATTGTGTCATTTTACCAATTTTGGATCATGTCAGTTCGACAGAGCTCAGACTGCCTGCCCTGGACTAAGGATTTTAAATGATGGATGTTGTGTATGGAGTTGCATGTGGTTCACATTTGATGGAGCTGATGGCACCCCATCATAGGCTGCTGAACAAGATGTATGGCATGTCATGCTTGTATAATTGTACTGGATTTATGCTGTAGTTTACGTTTTCCTCGGGAAGAATTGTCCCTTGTTTTTGTGAGAAATGCTTCCAGTATTTATGGCATCGTGTGAGGACGTGCGCCGCAATCGTGCTTGCAGGAATGTCATATGCGTTATATTTTAGTCTTATTTTTTGCAGATAAATTAATTCCCGTAGCGTGTGCATGCCGTAAACTCCCCGCCCACTCACGCACACGCACACAAACACAAGCCCGTCTTCCTTCCAGGAAATCACTGCAGTACATTAAATCAATTTCTGCTCATTTAGAGTCACGCAATATATTTTCCTCATACATCCTAAGCCCCAAAACTGGAAGTGATTGGCTGAAGAAAGCAGCATGTGACAGGCTCGAAGGGGCAAGCATATTTAATTAAGAATGTGCTGTGATTATACCAGTGGTCAGAGATGGCAGTCATATCTGTAAGACGACAGGTGAAAAAACAGTGCACGTCCCTAATTTGATAAACAATATTACATTTAAAAAACGCTAGGAGAATTGGATAGATTGGAAAAAGTTCATCAGAACATCTCAGGAGAAACATGTGATTAGGACCTCCTTACCTTTGTCTCCCATTGCAGTGGTTCACCTTGGAAATTGGCAGTGCACCTTGCGCAAAGCTCATGGCTCTGAAAAGGAATTAAAAGACGCTATTAGGTATGAATTAATCCAGCCATAGCAAGCCCTCGGATAATATATTCAGCCTAATCCAGCCCCTTTTCCACCTGCACCGTGCGCTTTGAGCTGTGTGCTCCTTGCCTCTGGTCATGAATATATCAACATTCAGTAGCCACGTCCAGTTCACCCGTAAGTGGTGCCTTTGATTACGCCCTTATGGGTAAGCCCTGTGCTGTATGTGTGTAGCTCATAGAAATCATTAACAGATGACCTGATCTTGTCCAGTGGTTACTGTATGTAGAACAAAACAGTGCGCATAAAAATTTACCGAGCACCAAAAGTACCCGAAGGGGGTATGCTTTACTCCGATTCACTCACCTGTGAGCTACAGTAGTTACCGTTTCACACACCGCAGCCAATATTTCCCACTTTTTCCACATTTAAAAACAGAATGAAGAGATCTTCAAACTGAGAGAGGTTTCTGAAGTCCTCAAAAAAAAAAATTCTTAACTTCAAAGAACTTGAAGCTTGAAGTCAGTCAGCAGTTCATTTTTGTGTGTTCGTGATTTCCTGCGCTATCACTGACAGTAGGTTTTCTGTTGTGTGGAGCGGATGGGTGAGCCTGGTTGCCTTGGGGAGGCGTCCTGCTTGTGTCAGAGCTGTGTCTGCCCCCGCTCCTCATTAGGGGAATAAACACACACGGATTTGATGAGCCCTCACTGCCGGTTTGCGTCAGTGGCAGGCAAAAGCAGTCACGTCGGGCGAAACCGTTCCGTTCACCTGTATCTCCTTCCCTCACATGGGCGTCGTAAATTTTAGGATCCGTCTACCCCACAGACTTTCAGAGAGAAAATGGGACGTTACGCCATTTGCTGTCATTTTCATGCAAGCAATTCCCCCCTCTTTCGTACCATATATTTACTGTAGGGCCAGGATGGGATGGGAGGGGCTCCGTTTCCAAGGATGTCAGCTTGGAGCCGACGACGGGAGCCGACGTGCGGCGCCAGGGGCTCCTCCGGAGATTACCGCCATGTACTCCGCCGCCATTGGCGCTGAAGCAAAAACATGCCTTCACCTCTGGTTATGAGCGGCTTTATTTTTCGGGGACAGAGAATGCATTTTCACTCCTCCCACGTGGGGTTTCTCCAGAGTCGCTCCACATGACACCGATGCCTGTCTTAAGGTCAGCGGGGTGAGGCTGCTGTGTGATGTTGGTACGGGGGGGGGGCATTTCGGCTGAGAATCTTGCCAGTGGAAATGACTCGCATACTGATATGAGCCAGTGTGGAGGACACTTGACTAACAGAAGGAGGCATGGAACATGTTGGTTCAGTGCTGAAGGTCTGCTTGGATTTAATGCATTGGGCTTTGTTCCCCCGGCCCTGTCAGTGTTCACCTCATTCACTCTCCATGACCTCCGTGGCCGCTGCAGCAGGAGAGGCTGTAATTTTCTACAAAGTGCATCCTGACGGAGGCCTATGTACTGTAGTTTAACTCAAACTGAGGAGGGAATGACGTCCCAGGTACTGCTCTTCCTTTCCGACATACCCTTCCCTCTCATCTTCCTCTTCGTCTCTCCTCCGTCCATTAGTGCTTCCATTTTCCAGCACTTAGTATAAAACTCTGATGCGTATGATCTTCATTTCAGAACGAACAGAAACATTTAAATGCACAGCTGAGCCTGTACGCTCATGTTTCCGTTGTGTGTGTAAGCACAACCTAAATGTTTTGACTCATTTTTTGACCTGAACGCTTTATGCTTCATGTTGTGTCAGTTTATTATGGTCGCTTTCCACTTCCCTCTGCATTGCATTCATAACAGTGATCATTATCCTCTTTAACTGCGTCACTGCTACGATTGTTCTCTGCTGGGTAAAACAATGGTAATGATCAGCTACGTTAATCGAACCGTTTTTGTTTCGAACTTGCCGCCGAGCGGGAGCAGGGGATTGGCTGACGGGGAGGTGTGGTGTCACTAACGCGGTAAGCGCGTTTGGGGAGCTGAGGAGCGTGAGCGGGGGGGGGGGGGCTCTGAACAGGTGGTGGACTCATCAGCCTGCCCTCCCGACTCTCAGCAGGAGGTGCTCTCCTGCCATCCCCGACGCTCCGCAGTCTCCTTGATGCAAGAGCGGCTCAGCTGGGAGCCTTTACCCGCGCCCGGCCCCTGCAACTGCGTTCCGCCCCGCCTCACACAGTTGCATACATTAAGGACAAGATGAGATGCCTCTGCATAATGTTGTTGCCTGGCCCAAGAGCATGTCAGATTTAACAAGGATAAAGGAAGAGGATCACTGCTCAAGCAAAGAAACAAGCATTTGGCTTCACTGTGTATAGCTCCATGCTTACACTTTGAGCTGGCTATTGCCACAGACGGCCATCCCTATGCAGTTGTAAGATGTATATGTTAAGTGTGCTTGGCTGGGATGTACAGACATGAAACACTATGTCTAACAATGTTCTGGCTGCTATGCAATGCTATGCAGATGTGACAATGTGTTTCTATATGAGACTGTGTTTGTGATTCATTATTAAATGCAGCACTGAGCCTTCTGATATGCAGTGGTGTCTGGCGCCTGTTTCTGAAAGCGCTTTAGCTCTAATAAGGCATGCACCAGCATTAAAATTAGACAATAACTTCCATCAGACTATGTTTAATTTGCCCGTCTTCTAACTGAACTTCAAAGTTGTTTTCTCTTCAAATGATGCATGCCAGCCCTCTCTCCCCTCATTTTAATCAACGCATAAGGCAGGACAGAGTTCCTCCTGAGCCTTGATCAGTTGCTGGAGCACATTAAAGCAAGAGAGATCACTTCTTTTGTCTCTTTCTTTGGAAATAAAAAGGCGGGCCCTGTGGTTTTCCTGAGCAAATTCTGTAGTCTAAGGAGAATGTTGACAGAAAGCTATTTACAAAGCCACGTGGGACCGTTAGCAAGAATGTTCTTGTGAGTGCAGAGCAGGGCTTCATGTCTGGCATTACAGAGGATGATTATGTAGATAGGCATGGAAAAAGCTGCACCCACACCACCCTGTATCATTCAGCTGACTTATGGGCTGATGCCAAAGGAAGCCGGGCTTCATTGTTGCTGAAAAAGTGACCTGTTCTTCAGTGACCTGCCTGTTTAAATAAAGGTTAAATAAATAAAATAATAAAATAAAAAACCTAGTAATGGTGGACAGCGGACATTCTTATCCAAGTGCAAAGATGCGAAAATGCAAAGACCAGGGTTCGAGGTGCAGTAAGTCCCTAGAGGAGAAAGTACAGTTCAAAGAGAGGTAGTGCAAGTGACTTGATTGGCAACTTGTTTAGCCACCCTAATGACCATTAAAGTAATTAGGGTGGCTAACAAAACTACCCCAATGAGCATTAAACTACATTAAACAAACAACAGCGAATAACCACAGGCTGTGAATACTGATCAGGTGTTTGTGATACAGAAGAGTGCTGGAGAGCAGAGGGTGGAGGAGCTGAGGTACAGTCTGTCTCACAAGATGGTTAGCATCTCTGCTGCTCCTCATTGCACCACTGAACTTACAGATGAGGCAGATGTCCTGAGATTGTGGAACAGACAGGTCTTACTGGTGTGTATGGTCTGATGACCTTTTGAATGTGTGAAGGGACAGTCTCCTTGGTAGCCTGGTAGGCTAGGACCAAGGTTTTAAATCTGAGTTGAGTGGTGATGAGTACCCTGTGGTGGGCAGTGAGGGGGAGGGGGGGGGGGGGGTGGGTGTGTTAGGAGCTTGTAGACCAGGTAAGTAGCAGCATTCTGCATGAGCTGCTGAGGCAGGGAGGCCAGCCAGGAGAGAATGGCAGGAGTCGAGGTAGGAGAGGACCAGCGCCTGAACCAGAAGAGGTCCATGTAGGTGGAAAAGACATGACGGAGATATGGAACATCTCAGCCTTTTTCATCCAGCTCAAGATACCATTAAGGCAGGCTGAGATATGTGTGGAATCCGGTAGGTCAGATGGTGGTTATGAAATGAAGCCATTGAGGATCATTGACCTAGCAAATATGCAGCAAGTAGTGATGACAGGACCAAGGGATTTGGACCAAAGAACAGAGCCCTGGGCACACCTGTGGAGAGCTTATGGGATCTTGTAACTGTGCCACGCCAAGTGAATTGGAAGCAACGACCAGTGAGGTGGCATGCAATACGGACAAAGAGTTTCCTGACTGTCACTGTTAAAGACAGATGGGATCTTAGTTATCTAAAAATAAAGGTTAGTTAAGAAGAAACAAATAGGAGAAAGCCAATCACCCTCCTCACCCCCAATTTTCATATTTTATTGTCCCTCCTGGTGAGATTTACAGGTATGTTTAGGGTAATATCTATCCCCTAGTCTCTTGGATGGAGGAATGGAGCTACTCTAATATCTCTTTTGTTTGATTAGCATTATGAGGGCATGAAATTTCACAGTTTTGTTTCGGGTAATTGGGCATCTCATCTGGGATGCCGGGAGTTCTGACTAGAGATCTTAAGACTTGAGTTCCTTTGAGCCTTGTTTTCTTTTCAGAATGTGCCATGATCCATCAAAAATAGTTACCGAGGTCCCTTTTAGCCTAAAATTCTTTACTGACTTTAATTCTTGAAGTTTGAAATCTTTGCCTCCTACTCCTTTGCTGTTCTTTAAAGTCTCCTTGCCAATAAAACGGATGGATTTATTACACAACCAGCAATCCGGCAGCTGACAACTTTATTAAATTATAAAAACTATTTTAAATGCCTTTTAAAATAGTTTTTCTAAAAAAAATTTCTAAAGCCAACCGTTGGAATGTACGTTCTGACTTTTAAAATATGCTCTGCATCTATCTTATATCATTTGCAGAGATCTATTTATGAAAATGTATGTATATGGGAAATTGTCGGCAAAGGCCATAGGGTAGGAAACTCTTCTCATATATGAGCCCCTGTGTAGCCCGAGGTTTGATACTTCATTGTGGTCCCCCCTCCGGCTTCTTGTTTCATGTACCGTGAAATACGGTGGCGGATCTTATGGGGTTGTTTTGGTCCTGGGGCTCCTGTTAAGGTCAATAGAATCATGAACTCCAGCAAGGGTCAATACATTCTGGTCAAAAAAAACTTGTTCTCTCTGCCAGAAAGCTCAAACTTGGTTACTAATGTATCTTTCGGCAAGACAATTAGCCCAGGCATACCTTAAAATCATCCAAGTAATGGTTAACAGGCCATAAAATTGCTGTTTTGCAATGGCTGATTCAATCTCCAGGCGTGAACCTGATTGAAAATGAATGATTTTGGAGGGTACTGTATAAACAAGATTAAAAGTATGAAATCGGTTATTTTATAATATGTGGAGTAAAAAAAAAACGATTTCATGCTCTTAATCTTGTGCCATTGCCTATCAGTCATAATTTGATAACACACAGATTTGTTAGGGAAGCCTGCTTGCAGGTGCAATCTGCTGAAACAATGGCCTCGTTTTAACTGCTAGGAACCGAGAGACCTTTTGACGGTGATTGCCGTCTTCATTCGGTTTTTTTGGTCCCTGTCTGGAGAGCGGCGGCCTCAGGTGTGAACAGGGAAGGCTGTTGTCAGCTCGGAGGTGTTGCTGTGTCCCCATTGTTTCTTCTCCTCCCCGGGTGCCTGTTTATCAGTGGAAACACATGGCAGTGCATCTGCTGTGGTGCTTGACTCCTGGGGTATCGGCAGGTTCATCACAGGCCAGGAACCACCACCACGAGCCTCACCTTTTGTTATTTTTCTTCAAGACAACAAACTTTAAAAATGTAAGTTGGCTTTGGCAAAAAAACAAAACAAAACAAAAAAAAAACCACCCACTTATTATCTGCTGCTTTTTCCTAGGAATGAGACTTGGCTTTTAGTGTAATTGTATATTTGTTATAATAAAACAGTTTCCCCTCCGCTCGTGGGATCTTCTAAAATGCATTAGGTTTCATTGGTTTTTCCTAAATTTGTCTCTACTAGATGGTTATTCTGCTTAGTGAATGCCTTGAAGAAGTTCACATACAGCTCAAACTTAATGTAGGTGACGCCTTATTGGTAGAATCCTTGAACAATATATATTGTTTGAGCGCTGCTTTTCAATGATAATATTTGGTTTGTAACTTTTAAGTCCCATAAGAAACATTATATAGTTGCAATGCAATCACTGTTAGATATTTATTTTAAAGAGGTTGTAATTGCCATCATATTATAATCAAGCTTAAAATACATCATGACAATAATTAAACATAATTGGACTCCCATCAGGGCCTGGTGATACCAATGAATATTATCCTGTACTAAGTACCATGCAACATAGCTACCTATTGCTGGTGTTAGTAATATAATATTTTTTTCAAATAAAACAGAGTGAAGAATAAAACTGAAGAAAACTTTAATTCTGAAGAAGTATGCTGACAAATGATTCAGCCTAAAAGCAATTTTGTGAGTCGTGTGCCATGACTAAGCGTCCAGAGCTCGGGGTGGTTCTGTGAGTCATAGCCCTCTGGTCCTGTGCTCGTGGAAAGATGGCCGTGGTTAAAACCCTCTTCTTCTCCTGATATTTCCTCTCCAAACGACCTGCCTACGCACAGCAGCGGACTGCCTTCTTTGTGAAATTTCTCCCACACAAATGTCCTGTGGCTTTAGTACAATGGAAAGCTGAGGAACGAGGACTGTTAACCTCCTGAACTGATATTATACATGCAAAAAAGCTGTGGAAATCATTTCCACGGATTCCTGTTGCAGCTACGTTATTTGGTATGGTGTTTTTCCTCCAATTGCCATCTACATGGAAATTTTTTGGTATTGTAGTTACCTGTTGTGCTGCAGTCTATATGATACTCCGACACTGCAGTTTCTCACACGTCAGTTACATTTCATACAGTACCTGACACATTTTGTCTCCCTGCTTATTGCCACAGGATATGCGCTCGGCCTGGGTTCTGTTAATTGATTATTGTAACGAGGGAGATGTTTGCTGTATGTGCTGGATTCTATATGTGACTGAATGCTTACCAAAAAGCCCCACAGTTAGCAAACTGGGCGGGAGCCGTTTACACTAATAAATGGGCTCAGAAGGCAGGTGTCTTTTGGAGCTGCACTCTTACCTGTCTTCTATTGGCTGCGCGGGTGGAGTAATTGCTGTAGATTTGAAAAGGCTCCAAATCACGGCCTGGGTTAATCTGAATCCGCATGGTCTGTAATGCCAGGGCCATTTCCTCCCGGGCTATTTTTCTGATTTAAGCTTTTCTGTTTTTGTTTAACCTACACGTGCAGAAATAATGCTTGCAGAAAGGTCCTGTTTCGTAATGCTTGGAGATAATTCAGGAAGTAGGTGCCTGGTGAGGGTGATTCATTTTCATGGTTCAAACAGAAACAAGTCTGAGGTCTGACTTTAACCCCTGTCATCACTTGCATTGATATAGTCATATCTGGGACAGGATGAAGCGGGTTCTGGAGACCTCCTGAACAGCTGTTCACTTCACGTCTGCAGATGGGGTGCACGAGGGGGGCGGAGCTAATTCTCTCATAATGCTGAAAGAAGCTTGTCTTGGATGATGTTCAGCCTCCGGTTGAAAATTATTTTTGATTTACTCAATTGAGCAAACAGACTGCCTGACTGGTCAACGTGAACTGATTCAGGGTGACCCCGCACACCTGCTACTCGGTGGCTCTCCTGGGTCTGACATGGACACCTGTTCCAGGTGCTAATCTCACCCCCTACATCCTGGCACACGGTATAAGTGAGGGGGGGAGAGTGGGGGGGCGATTTTATGAGCCATCGCTGTGTACTGGTGCAGTACAATGGCAGGCAACTATATTTACAGGCTACATCAATCATTTGTTTGTACTGGCCCTCTAATCAGGGACCTATTGATGGCGCATCACCGTATATGCTAACTGTTCATTACTGTTCTTCACAGTGCCTGTATGTTACTGAAATTACTCATCACATTGAGTCTGAAATGCTTGTACCTTTGCCACAGTACAAATTTGACACACGGCTCTAATGTTCTAATGTTTTCAATCTCACGAGTTTACATTCTGTTAATCAGAAGGAATTTAAACCCAATATGAAAGAGGCACGGTTTTAAAACCGGAGTCGCCGATTGGTATTCTCCTGTGGACGCACCTGTTTTCCTTTTAATGAATGATGGTTTAATTTAAGATACAGTGTCAGAATCGTTGAGTTCCCTCGGTTTTAAATGACTTACGACATCGTCTGACACGGGCTGCATTTATTAATAACTTGTGACTGATTGCAGCTAGGCTTGCAGACAGAATCTCTGAATTTTAAGTACCGAGGTCCATGAGAAGCACTGCCGTTGAGATGCAGACCCAGAGTCACGGTGTAAAATGTTCCTGACAGGAGGGACACAACCGCTGCCCTCTCAGAAACAACACAGACCCCCCCCCCAAAAAAAAACAAAGGACACACTAGTGTTCCTCTCTGCCCCAACACCCCAGAGCTACGGGCACAGCTACCTGACGTCTCGCTGCCTTTGACCTCAGAAGTATGAAAGGCCCTCGGCCCAGTCCGTTTGTTTGTTTTTTAAAGCCCTGCTTGTTTTTTTTTTTTAACTCTTGGACTGACATTAAAAATGCTATAAATAGTTTATTAACCTAAGGCGAAAAAAGTGAGGTCTATGGCCGAGGATTTATGTCGATCGTAGCCGACCATTGTTTACAAGATCTTACATTTGTAACGAGAGAATCTTTTTGTGGAATAGAGAGGCTGATTTTTTTTGGTGACTGAAATCCTCTGGGCCAACTGAATGAAGTATTGTGAGACCAATAATTACCACCCAGAGTAGAACTGATGTTGTTTTGAGACAGAGAGAGGAGCAGGGGTTGGTGGGAGCGGAGTTGCATTTTCACAGTAATCTTCTTTTGCTCTTCTCTCTCTCTCTCGAGGGGGGAGGGGGGACATTACTGAAATGTTTTATCAATTATTCAGTAGCAATAATAAAGCAATAATAATTCATTATTCATGTTCGCTTACCTGCTGCGCAGAAACTTGCACAGCTAACTTAATTTAGTTCCTTTGTGAGACAAAGCCAGTGGCTTCAAACAGAGCTGCAGTTTAGACTATGATGAGGAGGTTGTTTTGAGCTTTCCGCTACACCAAACAAACCACCCCACTGTGTGCAAGAATCTGTTATTTTAAAGATGAATACAACAGCAACTTCTACAGCTTCAAAATAATATCCTTTTGGTTTTCGGGAACAGAAGGAAAGTACTTCCATTAACTGCAAGAAAAAGAAAATTCATATATCTAGTGTATAAATGTACATTGCATTTTTTGTTGTATGTTGTAGTGTTAAGAAGTTTAGTTAAACTTAATGCAAACTCAGTATAGTAGAAAGATTTACCTAAATGGCTCTCCCTAAAAGCATATCAATACATAAACTTTGACCTAATGTATTTAAACACAGGAGTGCATACATTTTTAATATGTTCACCATTAAATATTTAAAATACTGAGAATGTAAAAACACCCAGTTGACGTAAGAAAAGAATGATCTGGACTATCACCTGTAGCATACATTGTACCCATAATGCACAGCATGCGAGGCAGCACTGCAGCAAAGCATTCTATCCAATAACAAAAAAGAAACAAGATGGAGAACTTTATAATTATGAAGATGAATAAACAGATCTCCAATTAAAGTGCTCTTTGGAGAGCAGCATTTTTGGGAGCTGACAGTTAGTCTAAAAATAAATCAATTGATATGTATCTGGAGTATATTATGTTGCTTTCAGCACTTGTGTGCTTCTAAGCCAGTTTTAATTTCATATTTTAAAAAAAGTTTTTTTGCTTTAAAGGGATGCATATTAAAGGAACTCCATTTGTGACTGATAAACAAATGACTGCTGGCTTTGTGTTCCAGTCACATTATAAAAAATGGAAGACCACCCCTCTATGCCTGGTATGTCTGGGTAGGCACAAGCTGATCCTGATTTGGGGGCGAGTCTGACCTGGTTTTCCTCCGTTCTGTCTATGATACTGCGTGGTAATTCAGCTGAGATTTGTTGCCGGGGGTCTGGTAAGTCCTGGTCTGAAAGGAAGACCGGAATAGTCAACTTTGTTTCTGTATGCGGACAGGGATGGAGGGCCGGGTCCACAGCAGCACACAGGTTCCTGCCCTAGGAGCTCACCCTGATCACAGAGACTGTGATATCACTTCCTGCACTAAAACCTCAGTCTCTGCATTTCAGTCTGGCTTAAGGTGACTGGCAAAAAAAGTTTTGGTTGAAAACGCCAGACTATGAGCAATAGGCAAAGAAAAATTCTGCAAATCTCTTTCAGTTACCGTTATTCTATTTAGTAGATTTTATTCTTTCTCTGTTTATGTGATTTGTAGTTATTTGCTGGTTTCAAAAAATAATAAAAAGAGGGGCTTTCTTGCACACTTGGGTGCAGAATAAAAATGAAGAATTTATTGAAAAGCCCTTCGTGTTTCGGCAAGATAGCATTGTCAGGGTTACATGCAGGGTTGTTTTTGGAGTTAAAGGCTCAAGTGTATTTGTGATACTGAAGAAAAATATCAAATAAGTAAAACCCATATGTAGGTTCAGAGACAGACAATATAAACAGGAATGGTTGGATTCAGCTGAGCTAAGGTTGGAACAAAAAACTTTGGAGCCTTGTTTACCGAAAACTATGAAGAAATCACATCCAGGGGTAATTTATTGCACTACTTTTAGTCCTAAAACAAGCAATATTATTAAGAGCTTTGTGATGAAAAATTAGCATATCCTTCAGGGTGACCCTTTGAATGATATCTTTAACATTCCGCCACTCATTGTATTCAAAAGGGCTAGCAATACAACAGATGGGATTGTTTGAGCCTGTAAATTGTCAGTTCACAAGAAACACCAAAACTTTAAATCACCCTATTTTTGGAACAACTGTAAAATCTAAAGGTTTTGCCAAATGGTTTTAATACCAAATATTGATGTTATCCAATGCCCATGTATTAAAATCTATGTTGGTGAAACTGCCAGATCTTTAAAACAGTGTATTTATAAGAACGAAAGTTCTGTCAAAAGAAAGGATATGAAAACCCCTGAGGACAGGGACTTTAAAGAGCGTGGACACCATCCTTCTTCCATCCTTGCTTTCTTTGGCATTGTAAAAATCAAAAGCAGCCACGGGTGGGACGATGTGAACTATTTGAGGAAACAAAAGGAGGCTTTCGGGATTCATAACAATACGTTTCTTTTTCTAAACAACATAAACTTTACAGACTTTACAGTCAAGCAATTTCTTTAGAATTATTGTACTTCAAAATGCTTGCCTTTCAATGCATATTCCTGCTTTTTATCATGTGTGCTACATGTGGATCCTTACCTTTGTTCCAGACAAACCAGTCTGGTACCCCTAGTTACCACTGACTAAACACCTCCCTCTTCTACAAAGGTATCCTGCTGGATTATGGTCTGTAAGACGTTTACTGATGTTTGTAGGTTGATTTTTATTTTTTCTAATTGTATTGCTTGGATATAAAAAGCACTTTACCTCTCATAAGTGTACCCCTGACAGAGGCATCCCGCCCTGTCAGAAACGTGGTGGGTTTTTCAATAAATGGTAATGGTAAAATGGACTGAATTTATATAGCGCTTTTATCCGAAGCACTTTACAATGGACGCCTCTCATTCACCCATTCACACACACAAGCACACACCAAAGGTGAAAGGTCGCCATGCAGGGTACCAATCAGCTCGTTTGGAGCAATTAGGGGTTAGGTGTCTTGCTCAGGGACACTTTGACACACCCAGGGCCGGGGATTGAAACGCCAACCCTCCGACTGCCAGACAACCGCTCTTACCTCCTCAGCTATGTCGCCCCCCAATAACTTCTACATTTTTATTATTCATTCACCCACGTGTGCAAAAAAAGCACTTTTTATACTTTCGTTCACCTTTCTCAGCACCTTGGAGTGTCACAGCGAAGTACCGCCAAAGTCACATCATATATTCTGCTTTCAAAAAATGAAAATCAAACAAAAACCCCTGTACTCATAAATATGTTTTTGTGTTTTGGCTGCATATTTTTTTTATTACTTTGCTGTGGGTGAGGCAGCTGCTATATACAGGGAAAGTGCATGACCCCAGAAAAAGAAAATATTGGCAAGCAGTGTTACTCTGCACAGTCAGTGATGAAAGGGAATATGCACCTCATTTTATGAAATGCATATGTTGTGCTTCTTGTTTCACAAACAGTAGTAGAAATGGTCTTCTAATTTGGTATTGTAATTCTAATGACCATCGAGTGTTTCTCCAACATCTCAAAGGCATCATAGATAATGACATTGCACTGAGCAACGGTTTGCTCGTTTTAGGCAAGGAAAACATGGGCAAAGATAGGAACATTATTTTGACATGTCAACCTGCTCCATTGACAGACGACAAGCACCCAGAAGACAAGTATGTGATAGATTTTGAAATTGATAATGACAAGTTTCAGTGAGTGTGAATACTAATGGATATACGCATATCTGTTAACAGGAGTGGAGTTCCTCCCAAATACTTAATCAGGAGTCATTTCTCTTAACTTTTAGGAACCATCACAAAAAATAGTGGTGGATAACTTTAATTTTAATACTCAGTTTTGGTTTACTAGCATTACTAGCAAAACTTCAATATGAAAACTACCAGGATTCACATAACCTTGACATTTGGCTCTTGACCTTGTATATGAATTGGATTCTGGGTAACTGTGAGAAGAAAATATGTGTGACGTCTCATGCTTGTGAGTGTGCTTGGTCCTATGACCTTTAAAATGAGAAAACAAAAATTAATTAGAGATCCTCTTCCTTGTGACTGAAAAGCTGTGTTCCCCATTGGGAAAATGTATATGGCACTTGTATATGGTACTGGCTACTGAAAAGTGAACACATGAACTTATACTAAGCCAGCAAACATATACATATACAACTGTCTTAACTACTGCTTGTATTTTTTCCATAGATTGCGTTGTTGCCGTTCTCGTTGTGTTGGTGTTAATCAGTTTAACCTTCAGGGTCCAAGTTGAACTATGCGGTTGTTCCCTGCACTTGGACCGGTACTTCTCTCTAGGGGTTTCGTCATACTTGTTCCTGGTTATGGTTATACACTTTGTTGTACGTCGCTCTGGATAAGAGCGTCTGCCAAATGCCTGTAATGTAATGTAACATGCATTTCAATGCATATACATCATTGCCTTCATGTTGACAGTGGAGCAGGAGTATCATATATAAAGTAATATATGTATTACCTGTTGTCACACAGAGAGAGACTATTCTGGAAATGAGAGCAGTTGTGCAGATGTTCCCTGAAATTCGCATTCTTCCCCTCCATACACACACACGCATGGGGTGGGGGTTGGGGGGCAGGGGGGTTTGGGGGGGGGGACGGGGGGGTTGCACAGCTCCTGTGCTGCACAACACGGCAGGATTGTTAAGCCCCCACCTATTCACACGCCATTCATCCCCCCCCCCCCCCCCACCTGTGCACTGCACTGGTCCAGGATCGCACCTCCATTCTAAATTTAGCCTCAAAGTGTGCCACCTCTCCTGTGTGTTGGAGCTCTGATCCGGGGGTGTGCGTGCGTGTGTGTGTGTGTGTGTGTGTGTGTGTGTGTGTGTGTGTGTGTGTGGTGGGGGGGGGGGGGGGTGTGTATGGAAGGGAGGAACGCGAATGTGGGACACTGCAGCCTGCCTCCATTTCCTCAGCCCTCATCTTATCTCAAATCTCATCCTGCGCCAGGAGGGGTTTCTCATTGGGGGTAGGGTAGAGGAGGGGAGGGGAGGGGAGAGGAGGGGAAGGGAGGGGGGACAGCTCTCTAAGTAGCAGTCTCTAATGAAGTGCGCGCGCGGCGCAAGGTTTAAATGAAGCGGTGCGTCCAGGTGATGGCAGCCCTGCGCAGCCCTGCGCAGCCCTGCGCAGCTCTGCGCAGCGGCGCTCCCGCTCTCAGAGGACGCCGCAGAGAGAGGCGGATTAGCGGGCGGGCATTTAAATCCGCAGCCGGAGCATTATCGCCCCCCCAGCCCGCGAGATGCGCTGCAATCTACTGCCCCCGGAGGCCAGGATCGGGGGGAAAACTATTACACGTTTAGCATTGTTTTATAGGGAGGGAGGGAGGGAGGGAGGGGGGGGTGTGAGGCAAATGAACGGATAAAAGATGGTCTGGGACGCAGAGGCCTCTGCTTGCTCTCAGGGATACTGGTGTGGAGAGAGCCAATGCCCTTCCCAGGAATTAATTACTGTTTTTGAAGACTGTAATCACATAGTGAGCCTCTCCTGCTGACCCCGTTAGGTGAAGTTTTGCTGGATGGTGTGTGGAATTGGCCTTTGTTCTGTGCTCCCCGAAAACCTCCTGGATTCAGCTCCCGTTCGAGCACCTGCTTGTGGTCCCGCTGAGGGACCCCTGTGGAGGAAGACCTGACACAGAATAAAATTGATTCATTCTCCACCAATAAACTGTTTATGTGATTGTTTTTCCTGCACTACAGTGTTACCATTCTCCAAATTCAAAGGAGCACAGGGTTTTATTAACATGGCAGATATATGCAGCTTCGATTCATCTTCGCCTTATTCTATTGTTTATGTAGCTACTTAACTGATACCCTTATCCAGGCTGGCTCTCCTTGTTTACATGTTTTTGCATATTACTCACTAATACAGCTGGATAATTAAATTCCTTGAGGAATTTAAGGTTAAGTACCTACCTTGAAGGTTAAAAAAAAAAAATTGTGTCGTGTGGGAATCAAACCTATAACCCTGTTGTTTTAAGCTCTGCTCCTGGAAGCCGAGTGTCACACTGTCTCCCAGAGGTGTTTGTGTGACCACCAGACAAGTCAAGAGCTGTGCTTGGCCTTTCAGAGATATATAAGGGATCAGAGAAGGAAAATACAGTATGGTTACTCTAAAAATAGGTCTACAATGCACATGGGGGATGGGATTTGCAATCTCCTGACTCTGTCTAATGGGTGGCAGAGAGATGATTCAATAAAAGAAAAGAAAAAAACAGCTCCACAATTTATTATAGAGCCCTATTTAGTTGGGGGAGAGCGTGAAATTGGCAGGATGGCATCTGGAGCATTCTGCTCCCTTAATTCCTCCAGGCAGGGGGCTGGAGCTTAGCTTTACTCTGTTTTATCTCAGGGAGGAAAAAAAAAAGAGTGTCCATCTGAAAACTGCATTGTGACTGCTGATGCCTCTGCACGGCCTGTTTTCATCGCAGTGGAAATCCTCTGTGCTTTTAGCTATTCTTAGGCATTTACTGTATCCATTTCAGGGTGGTGTGGGCCTAATAACCCCATTGTGAGACCCTGCAAATGTGGTGTCTGTCTTTGCAGGGGTGTGGACTTATTTTGAGATGAGTGATTATGTGCATGTACAGTATGGGTCTGCTTTGGGGGGAGTTTGGTTTGGAGGGAAGACAATTTGCAGTTGAGGATTACAGTAATAGCATTCAGAGAGCTTCATTTTACACTTTTTCTCTGATTAATTTTGAGTGTGCAGCGTACAAGATTGTAAATGTCATCTGGTTCTGTACGTGGTTGCTGTGACAGCATGTTAAATATTAGTCTCCTGCTGTGTTGTCTGGTGAGATAGTGATACTGAATATTCCAATTTAGTATCATACTCTGAATGGTTTATTATAAAAACGGTAGCATTAGAGAATTCCCAGGTTCTAGACATCCTCAAACAAACCAAACAAACAGTATGAATTAAACCAGGAAGAAGCCCATTTTAATCATTTTGACTGGAGAACTGAAGCCGTCTGCTGGATTCCCTTCCTCCAGTGGCTGTGTCACCTGTCACCAGTTAATATGGGGAGTCTCCTCTCTTTGGAAATATTCTATCAATTAATCATACTGATTTCTAAAGCCTTGTTTTTTTTTTTTTTGTTCTTTGTGTTCTGTAGTCCATAGAGACTGAGGCTAAATTTCATCTTACTATTGCAGCTTAAGGGATTCCAGCTGATAAAAAGGAGCATATTTTCTCCATGGAAATATCGAAGAGAAATCCATTGCCTTGAAAATAACATGAAATTTTACATGGGAAATGAGCTTATTATTTGATTATGATCAGGGAGATAAATTCAGCCGCGAAGTCTGAGAATTGTACAGCATTTCCCAAAACCTTAACAGTGTGATGACTGGAGTCCACAAAATGGCCTGTTTTTGCTGCCCCGTCCTCCAAGCGTGCTTTGTTGTTTCCTGATGTTTTGGCAGGGAAATAGCCATCATCAACCTTTTATTTCACGAGGAGGTCACGGGGAGATTAAAACGGAGCCGCACACTGCATGCTGCACATTTCTGTGGTGGGGTGTGTGCATGCCTGGGCTGCAGCTTGGGAGAACCCCACCTCTGGGTCTCCACTTGGGGCATCAGCTGTGGGGCTCACCCCTGCAAGCGTGGAGCAGGGGCAGCAGCTCCAAATGCATGCCCCGTGCCCACACACAGGGTGGCGTGGTCTTGGAGAGAGTCCGGAAACTCCTTCCGGAAAAAGGAGATATAGATGAGCGGAGAGACGCATCTCCTCAGCTCCAGATAAGATGTGCCATTTGTGTACTTGAGGAAAACAGAGGAGGCTGATCTGGTAAACGCAGTCATGCTCATGTGCTCATGTGTACTGCTGTCAAAGCTGTGATGTTAGCATGTAAGTCTAATGTCTGGGAAAGACACCATCACTGAAGTGGGCAAATTCTGGGAGCGTAATGTTCGTGCATTCATTTGAAATGTATTGCAAAAAAAGCAAGTAATCATTGATTAGCTGACTGCAAATTTCAGCCAGGGGCAGGAAGAGTCAGGTTAATTGAAAAAGGTGGGGACCCAATGCCCTATTAAGTGACTTCACGGTGGTTTTGGCATTTTCTGTCCACTACTTGTGAACTACCTACCATGCCATATATGATTTCTGTGTGTGTGTGAGTGAGTGTGAGTGTGAGGGTGTGTGTGTGTGTGTGCGCGCGCGCGTATGTGAGCATTCATCACACCAGGGTGTGAGCAATAGCGTTAATGGAATAAATGAAGAACGCAAATGCTGTAAGGCAGCATGATGACTAGGGACGGTATCCTTCCTGTATCCTCTGCTCCAGTCTATTGGTATGCACAGGGAGCACCGCGCCTGCTTTCCAGTTCAAACGCAGCGTACCTGCATGCACTGCAGCGCACGCTCTGGGAGATTGAAATCAGTGTGAAGCTCTCACGTAGTACCCTGCTCCATGAAGCATAGCCAAGGGAAGCATATAACTGAGAGACTAGCTGAGGGAGGGAGAGAGGGAGGGAGGGAGATAGACCAAGAATATAACAGGGATGGGGTGATGAGAGTGATGTGGAGAACGAGACAAGGTGTGCAAGAAAGAGAGAGATCATTCCCAGGGGGTGCAGAGCTGATAAGGGAGACTGCGCTATTTACATTTACGTCGGTAAATGATGCCACTTCACACCAGAGAGCCGCTTGTGCATAAATCATGATTCTGTGCGGCAGGCAGCTTTGTGAAGCGGTGAGCCCCCCCCCCCCCGCAAGTCTGGTCTCTCCAGGGGGGCTGGAGTCTGTCCTACAGGGACCGAGCCACGCTCATTCGGAAGTGTGTGATCTTGTGTGGTGAGGTGAGGGTCCCCAACTGTGCCACTGTTGTCAAGATGGATGAACTACAGGTGTCATCCGATTGTGATCTCAGGTACTCCATTAATGAAAGGTATGCCCCAGTGAAATACGTCCTCTTTGTAATTTAATATTCTCATTTTAGCATTCAAAAGCAATTGCAATGCTTCACTAAGGTTCGTACACAGGGTAAAATGTTCAGTGTTTACATGACTGTAAAGGGACTTGTACTGAGGGCCTGTAGTCTAAAGCAAGAACATATACTGTATGTCAAGTAACTCCAAAGCTGCTTGTACTGTACAACAATATTATGCAATTGTGCCTACAGAGGTTGTTTGCGTATATTACCCAATTATTCTTCAAAAATTGTTTAGTTTATAAATTATTAGTCTTATATTCAGTTAGAACTATTTCATGAATTTGCTTGCGACCACTGGTTTAAGGAAATTGTGGCATGACTCCCTATATCAACATGTCTGCACAGGTCCCTAAGGAGGTAGTAAGGAGGGTAATTCCACTTGTGAACTGTGTGAAAAGATACTGGCACAATATAAAAACTGATAGTTGTGTTTATAATGGTGAATAAATCCTGCAGAGTGAATCTCCATATGTACAGCCTCACTTTTTGTAGTTCGATTTAGATGTAATTCTTGCTATAAACCACAAAGCCCAAAAGCGCTCCTACTTGTCATTGTGGCTGGCTAGTCATCATAAACTTCTGTGTGTACCAAAAATATCCTTCATTAAACATAACAATTGCCTGAGCCAAAGGAATATATATATATATACACTAAAACTGAAATAATACCAGAAATAAACCCCAGAAAGCGAAATATCACTTTAAGATCGTCCCCACGTTTGCTGTGTTCTTTATTCCCGTGATCAAGACTGCCCTGTGCGATAGTGGCAGAGAAATAAGGCAATAAAGGAAGACATACGGTAAACGGCCGGATGGAGATTATTAATTATCATTTCCTCATGGCTCCCGGTTACCGCAATGAGGCCGGCCCTGAGTAGCTGAATCCATCACCTTGTAGGTCACCGACTCCCGGCTTCGCTGCTGACTTTAATTTATTCTGCCTTATCATTACGCTCAGGCATCACACGGCTCTCCCTCTCCACCAAACTAATGGCTTTTGTAGATTCCTCACTCCGCTGTTTACTGGCTGTCCTCCAAGATTCGCCTGCCAAGAGAATGCAGAGGAAGTGTGACAGAGTGCTCTTCAACCCCACCGCCAACCCCCCCCCCCCCCACCCCCTACCGACTAACCACCATCTCCTCCAAACCCATTCCCCCCACCCCCTACCGAGGGGGGCATGGTCCTTCTCCCCTGAACTGGTCGAGCACAACGAGCTATATTTATAAAAGAGGTATTATTGGAAACTGGGGCAAAATCAATTGGATTAATTTGCTGAGGCATTGAAGTGAGCTCATGCAATCAGCTCCACACTGAGAAGCCTGTTTTCATGTTTGGTCACACAACTGTTAAACACATCTTTTTGTAAAACTAATGGGATTAGAATTGAGGACCGAGCTTCTTTCATGCCTGGCATGTGAGGCACCTCAAAAAAAAAAAAAAATTGCCTTCAATGATCAGTAATTACGTTCTGTCTAAGGATCCAACAGCTATGGACCACATTGACATAAGCCGCTTTTCCACCGCATGGTACCGGTTCTACTCGACTCAAGTCTGCTCGACTCTACTCGCTTTTGGTACCAGGTACTTCGTTTTCCACTGCAGATAGTACCCCTGTAAATGTAGCTGGTTATCATAGCGATGCTGCATGAAACTTCCGTTTATGACCAATCAGTGGTCTGCAGTGTTTTTACGTCACCTTTTGGTATCGCCTCAGCTCGCTTGGAACCTCGACGGAGGTGATACCAAAAAAAGTACCAGGTACCAGGTACTATCCACAAATGGAAAACCAAAAATGTCGAGTCGAGTTGAGCCGGTACCATGCGGTGGAAAAGTGACTATAGTGTATTGTGAATGGTCACTGTGTAGTAAATGAAAACCTGAAGTTACCGGGACTGGAAGAAGCAAGAATAAGGTGGGATTATCAGTTCATTCTTTTGATGCAGTAATTATAAATAATATAATAACTATTACATAATGCAATAAAAATGAGCTGCATTTGTATACAATCAACTCTTTGGGGTTTATTTTGCCAGCCAGCACATGATGTGTTGCGTGTCCTTGTGAAGTTGTGAAGTAGAATTTATATCATGGATCTTGGCGGCGTCTGAGCCGTTTCATAATTTCACCGAAGTGGGAAGAGTGTTGCTGCTGGGGGTGTGTCAGTCAAGATCGAGCAAGGAGTGTAAATTCTGGTGCAGCTCATTGCAATTTTCTGGTCCGTCTGGTCTGCGATTTGTGCCCATGCCACCCACCTGCACAGACCAGGTCTACGGCGTAATGACGGATTGAAATTAGGTTGGCTGTGGATGCAGAAATCGATGCTGTAATGCTGGACAAGCTTGACACCACTGGGTGTCAGGTTTGGCGGTAATAGGAAGTAAAAAACACTGCAATTTTAGTGTTAATATTATAGTCTTTATGATAATTTTTTAATGTGAAACAATTCATGATGCCAAGTTAAAACATTTATGTTAATACATTTTCTTATGTCAAGAAATATGCTTTGCCCATAAAATGGCTATTCTTGACAGCATCTTTTTGCAGATTTGATTAGACTGTCAGACAGACTCTGCAAGACCTCATTTCAAAATGAATGGACTTGGATGGGGAAGATCCAACAAGCCCATTGAGGAAAGGGTTGAGAATGGTATATGATAAAGATCATTTTGAAGGGTATGACACATAAGAGACATGGCTGCACTGTGCAATCAAATAATGAAGGGGTTCAAAGGAAAAAATTCTCCAGCATGGGGAACATTTTTAGAGAGGAGGTTGTAAGGAACTCCATATTATTTAGGAAATATATAGAGCGGGGCCTCTACTGAAAATATGCAGCATATGCTCTAGTGCTACATAATTGCAATTTATAATTTGAATGTGTAATGCTTCCACTGTTTGCCAAGAAAAAAATACTTTTTTCTAATTAATTAGAAAGCACACTGCAATCTATTAAACGCTTTTTAAAGTCCAACTGAAAACATACATTTTCAGCCCCGATTCTTCAAGAGAAACGGGCATTTTTACCTGCATGCGTTCATTATAAATTACCTTAATAATAATCAATCATTAAAAGCAAGATGTCTCAATGGTAACAGATGTGGTCATAATGATATTAAAACAACCCTGGTAAACAATGTTAATGCATGCAAATGCTTTTAAAGTGATGTCAGTTATCCCCATGTAACATTGGCAGTACTTGACAATGAATCACCCCCAATGTGTCGAATTTCAGAGGTACAATTGTTTTTTTCAAATAATATGCAACAATGTAAACATGGTTAATATCATACCAAGGTTATATTGACCTGTACCAAGCTGCAAAATAAATGTAAAAAATCATTATCATATCATTTTTAAAAAATCTATACAATTATAATAAATGTGAAAATGTTTACATAAAGAGTAAAAGATATAAACAACAAAAGATTAAGCAGACGCTCTTATCCATAGTGACCCTATATAAATATATACAGTTATGTGAGCAAAAATATATAGTTATGTGAGCAAAAGTGACAGACCTGGCTAAACCGTTTCTAGACCAGCAAGCTAACCTATATCAGAGCCATAATACATGTGGTGAGTAGTGTACCATAGTAACATGATCCATAATAAAACACCGTTTACACAGTGGTACACAGACCGTCTTGTCTTTGCCCAGTCAATCTTGACGTCCACAGATGGACTCCCTCGTCTTAGTCCAACTGGGCCTTTGTCTGGACGAGGCTGCTGCTGTTCTTCAGCAGGCCTAATTAACAGCTAATTGAATATTGCAGCTGTGAAGGAACTCTTCCCCTCAGTTGCTCAAGCAACTGATTAAAAAACACTACTGCTACAGTGACTAAATCACTGCTATGGAACCATGCCCGATACTAAACTACTTGCTAAGCAACAGTGCAGTGGATTGACAAACTAACACAAAGCTTAAAATAACCACAGCAGTTACTTTGGTTAAACTATATTACATTACAGTCACTTATCAAATGCTGCTTTCCAGAACAACTTACAAAAGTTAAGATCATAACATTGTCAATATCACTTGAGTAACTATATGTGTATGTTATTAGTATCTAATATGTTAATCTGAGGAACACAAAATACGATATGACCCAAAAGGTACAAAAGGTACAAATCTTTAATCAATAATTTAATATATACTTTCATAAACAAAAGCAAATACCACTATAAAGCAAACCTATCTTTACACAGTCATACCTGTAGCATTATTATCCTAAACGGAAATCCAAAAATAAAAAGGATATCTATAAAGAGTCAGGGGAGCCATGGTGCAGAAGTGGGTCTTCAGTCTGTGTTGGAAGATGTGTAGGGTTTTTGTGTAGGGTTTCATTCCACCACTGGGGTGATAAAAACAGACCACATGACCAGGAAGTGCAGTGCAGGCATGCAGTCCGGGAGGTGCCAGGTGGCTTCATGTAGATTATGGCCAGTTGCTGGTCTAATAACGCAATTAGCATGTAGAAATGTTGAGATGTTGGTTGTTTTGTTTTTAACTAAGGATTAAAAATGCATTTCACGGTGTGGGGAAGAACAAAGATTGGTGATGAATTTTAAATGAGCTTTCATTGTGTATTTATTATATATAATTGGACTATTGGTTTCAGTTATATTATTAAAGTACCAGTTCTGAAAGTATAAAACAATTTGTAGAAAATACATGTCCGCTCTTTGATAAGATGGCTTCAAAATATTGGGAGTAGAGTCTTTTTTTTCTTTTTTGTGGAGGCAAACCCCCGGCCTTTGTGTGAAGATCACATTCCCATTTAGTGGTGACAGTAACTCATTGTTATTTCTAAAGACCTCTACATGCTGGCCGGGCAGACTCGGGTGTGCTGTAGAAATAGTACACATTCCCCCAATAATGTTCTTGAAGGGATTCTATTGATCGCGGCCCTATTGAAAGAGCGCGGCGGCGAAGTGCTGTCCTCACTGGGCAACGAGTGTGTGACGGTGGCCCTTAGACGCAGCTTTCCATATCTCTGTCTCCCTCGGACTGATGGGATACCCAGAAGCCCTAAAAACTCATTTCATACGGCGGTCTTTCGCCAGTTCCCCAAAGGTAGTTTAAGTGCACGACCTGTCGGTGTCCTCGACAATGTGCTTGTTGAGGCGATAAGAGCCCTAAACAAGAACACGGGCACTGTCTACTTCAGTTGGAAGCCGGCCCACAAAAGGGGGCTCCGCCTTCAGTAATGGCACCCGAGAGGCACCCCAGCCCCCCCCCCGTAAAAATACACAGCTCTCTCTTCTTTATGTCCTTTGCTTCTCTGTGCCAATAAACTTTTAGAAAAAAAAAAGAAAGTTGTTCCACTTCCTTGAGCGATCCCACCTTTTGGATGAATGCACATGCATATATGGCCTCTGCCCTTCATAATCAATAGTCCGTAATTAAGCTTTCCAGAGTCTCAGAGTTTCAACTCCTTATCCTAGCATTAGTCCACCCAACGATGGCACAGCTGGCGCTGAAATCACTCCTGTCCCAGCGTTTTGTTCCGTTTCTTGTCACCCTGTCGGCTTACATCTGCACTTTCTTGGCAACAGCTCTTCCCCGCGTCGTGTTCCTGTGACAGGTGTGTTAACACGCCTCTACTTTGCATGGCGGTGCACTAATGAGAATTGCACCCGGCGACATCCTCATCCTGGCAGCCATGACTGGAGCGCGGACCATCTTTTTGCTGACGGGCGAGAGAAAGCACGCCATCGCAGACCTCGATTAGCGCTCGCTAGCAAGCACCCCGCCTCACTCAGGGGATAGGCCCATTGGTGATCCCTGGAAGCCACAGGGTCTGACACCGAAGTAAAATCTTTGTGAAGTGCCAAGTTGTCCTCGTGTATCAGTCTTGAAGCCTCAAGGACAGCTGAAGGTCATTGAGAAAATGCAGGCATTATATAGGCAACGGGTGGTTAAGCGAGGTCCAGGCTTCATAAGAAGCTTATGCCATCTATGATATACGTTTTGATCACAGCCAGTATGTACGGCGCACATCTTTTGCTCTCTGTTCAAATCTCTTTTCCTTTTCTTGTGCAGTTTCCCGACCTTATCACCTGCACAGGGTGCTTTTCAAAATCTGGCCCGTCTCCTACTGATTTTCATTTTGTAGGTGAGATAAAACGTTGTGACAAAAAGTGTTTGCTGCACAGTGTACATTTTGTGTTGAACTACAAATCCCAACATGTAATTTAACTGCTCTGAATCTTGTAAATTATACATGTTACCAGCTCCTTGTAGGTGGATCCCTTATGTATTAACTAGCAGGGCAACCAACTGCTAGTTAATAAATAAGTGACTCATATTCAGCTGTTCCTCTGTGCCTGATCCGCCCTTAATGTGAAGGTTTGGAACTGGCAGTTAGTCCAGTAATGGACAATTATAAACTTCCTTTTAACTTAATGAATGAATTAATTAGGTTGTGTAAAAATCCATCATTCACTTCTTAATTATAATAGAATACAAATAAAATGATATGATACTTATATTCTTCAGGGAGACAGGATGTCTGATCGGTGTGGCGTGCTGCATGATTCTTTTTCTCTCGTGGATTGCACTGCCCTACAGCTCCTCCTGTGGTATGAAATATATATAACCTTGGCTGAACAGTGGCAGCCCGTTTTCCACGGGTGCTGGGTGAGCGGTAGAGGGTAAAGGGAGGCCGAAAAGCGCTGAGGGCAAGAGGTTGTGCATTCAGATAGCCAGACACCTTACTGTCAACAGCAACCTTGTCCCATGTAGCCTGTCAGCTCACACACATAAACAAATACTGTTTGTTGTAATGGTTCTTCTTTGGGGGGGAAAAAATGCATTCAGGGTGGCATCAGCTCAGACTTAAATTCAGTGTGACAGAGGTCAGACCTTTCACCCCAGTTAAGACAGAGTGCTGCTGTTAAGTCCACAGGGCTGAACTGGGACACCTTCCTGGGCGAGGTGGTGTTGCGAATGAAAATGGCAATTTCTACTGTTCTTGACTGAAGCTCTTATAATCTCCTATCAGCGGTGACACATCCGTGGACAGTCACCTGGCCAATTAAAGGTTTTTATATAGATTTAAAAGGGTAAAGGGGTTACCGGGTTCTCTCAGCTGTTCAGCTGCTGCGAGTTTTAAAAGAATTCCAGAAGGCCACGGAAGAATGCATTAATGATGCAGCACATTTTTTATTGCCACCAGCAGGGTGGAAATATAGCAACATCCCTGCAACCTCCCTGTCATTGCACAGATGCAAAGCAAGCTTTCATTATTTTATAAGCTCATGTGCACTGTAGGAAAATATGGTTATTTTCAGTGCACTGCTATTTGAATATACATTGAGCAATCCTAACAATTTTAGTCCATGTAAAATTAAATTATGTGTATACCTTTTCAAAACAATCCATTTTTATGTGAATTACCCTACCAATGAATTGAGTTATGAAATGTATTTCAAATTGTGTAAGTGTGCAGCAGCTGAAATATGTATTTCAGAAAATTTTTATGCTGCAGTGCCACCCTATAAAAATCTATCTCTAATGCCATGTGCACTTCTGTCTCATTGAATGTAAGTCAAGTAATATGATAATGACAATGAAGCGAGGTTATTTTCAAATAGCTGAAGTCATTTATACTCAGGGATGACAGTGTTGCACAATGTTGCTGCATGGATGGTAAAAATTTGTCTGGCTACTGCAGCTCATTATATGTCCCATATGCTTAAATAGCAAGCTTCTTCTGACCACAGATCAGAATGAGTTATAACTGAATGAGTTAACTCATAGAATAAACATTACTTGGCTGATTGACAGCCAAGTAACAGCAGTAATGTACTAGTACATAAGAAAACAGCATCATGAGTTCTTGATCTTGTCCGTTGGTCTTGGAAATTTCAAGCTTATTTCAATTCATTTTAATGAATGAACTCCTTTATGTTTGTTTTTTATGTTTATTATTGTTGTTGCCTACCATTTCAAGCTTACAGTATGTGTGTGAAGTTTTAGTGGTTGTCACCGTTTCAAAAAGCAAAGCTGCTGCATTCGGGCTTCCGCTGTTCTAGTGTAATGAGTCATATTCTCACTGGCACCAGGCAGTTTATTTTTTATTTTGTATTTCAGAATGTCCTGATGTAAGCATCTTTTTCAAAAATCTATGCATCATCTCAGTATGGTAAGAACATGATATGCTGGTGAGCTGAACCAGGTGAGGGGTGTCCAGTTGAGCAGACTGCAGTGCCAATCAAAGAGTATCACCTGATTGCAGTGAGGGGGAGGAGCCAGTTGAGCAGACTGCAGTGCCAAAGAGTATCACCTGACTGCATTGAGGGGGAGGAGCCAGTTGAGCAGACTGCAGTGCCAGCCGAAGAATATCACCTGACTGCAGTGAGGGGGAGGAGCCAGTTGAGCAGACTGCAGTGCCAGTCAAAGATAATCACCTGACTGCAGTGAGGGGGAGGAGCCAGTTGAGCAGACTGCAGTGCCAGCTGAAGAGTATCACCTGACTGCAGTGAGGGGGAGGAGCCAGTTGAGCAGACTGCAGTGCCAGTCAAAGAGTATCCCCAAGGTTGCAGTGAGGGGCAAGAACAGAAGCAGCAGGGATAAGACCGTGAATATGTATCAGCTTCCGGCTGGGTCTACTAATCTTGACCGTAGGCGACTTCAGTTATGTCTCCCACCGAGGCTGTTTTCACTCTGACAGCTCGCGCACCAATCAATCCCAGAGACGGGACATGAAGTGGCGCGGGACGGCTGGGGACTGCCCCGAAGCCGACGCGCCTCTTTGAGCCGGGACGCATCACCCCTTTGAACGGGCGTGTGTCTAGAGGGAGACCTGCGGGGTGAATCATGGGACGAATATTCCAACGTGACACAGAAAGCAAGAGGATTCGGTACAATGCATCGGTTGACTGTAAAGACACTGCACACTTAGACACAGTGTTCTGTTTGTTTGAATGCTTATAACCAACCGGATGCTGGAAATACTCCCTTAAACTTATCTGTCTGACACTGTTTTCCCTACTATTTATATAGTCTATAATCATAATTTTCCCCTGTCCCATAATTGTTCTGGGAATTCACTGCAAGTGCTGATATGGTTCAAGTATTTGCTTTAGAGTACAGTTTAATACATAAATAAATTCCATGAAATTTGCTATTCACACTGAAGTAGGTGTATTAAAATAATGTCTTATGATAGCAAAACATCAATCTTCTCATCAGTTTAATTTGAAAAAAAAAGTATATTTTCATTGTGAAGAACATAGGTTCAACTGTCCAACTGAATCGCTGATATATGACAGCGGCACTTAGAGGGATAAGGACCTGGAGAGCAGAGAGTGAGTGCCAACTAATATTGATAAATATTGAGTGGCAGAGTCTGATAGCGCTGCACTACCCGCAGAATCATAAAATAAGAGATAGAACTCCACTCGCTGGAGATTCAATACCTCTGAGTGCTTAGATCCCACAAACAGCTGTGGCATGAAAGTGGTTGTTTCAATATTCATGCCGCCTCCAGTTCTGGCAGCAAATAGATCATTTTGATATGTATTGGGTTACATGTCCACTTAATAACCTCAGGTATGATTCTGGCACCTCTGCAGTGAGCACGAATTGACAATTTTTGCAAGGAAGGACCAGGTGTTCAGCTCTCTGCCTCAGTCACCGCCAACGTTAATCCACTGCAGTCTAACAAATAATCCTATCAGGCTCTGTTGTGCTCAGAATATGGACACAAATTACTTAAAGGAATTATTCCTGGAAGGGCATGGCTCTGTTTGTTCAATAGACACTTGCTGTGTTTATTTTCAGCAGTTCTGCCAGTCTCTTAAAGGCCTGTGATAATTGTTAATGTGCATTAGCTGCTGCGGAACCGCAGTCTGATAATGAGTGTGTGGGTGCGTATGTGCGTGTACATTTGTGTTTCTGTGTGTGTGTCAGTATGCGTTTTGTACAGTGTGTGCTCATGTGTATGCGCACTTTCATTTGTGCATGCCTAATTTTGCATGTGAATACTGTATATGGGCATGCATGTGGTGTGTGTCTGAGTTTGCGTGTGTCTGCGCACAACCTGCAATGCTTTTTTCCTACAATGTTTGCAGCAGGTACTTCTGCATGCTTTGAGCAGTACTGTTGTGCACAAATCATTGCAAAAATGTCAAACAATAACACTGTGATGCTGTTATTGTCTGAAAATTTTCTACCCCTGCCATCCTTTTTGTAGAATAGGTTTTCCGCGATAAAGGCAACTCAGTTATACAGTAAACCGCGCGTATAAACATTTGTAGCACTCCTGGAATGCTGATGGCTGGCACAATGGAGAATAAGTACTGTACTCTTAGATTTGGAAAGCCAGGAAACATCATGTAGGGCTTACATTGCTCTTCAGCCAATATGCTCAAGAGATTAGCATTGCAGAGAACTGGAAGTGTACTTTCAGTTCCCTACCACATGGTGAGACCAGCTGATCAACATTATCTTGCCAGAGGAGAACACTTCTCTACGTTCTGTTTTTCTCCAGGGTGGATCGCTATGCCAGATTAATGGATGGTACTTGTAATCTTTCTCTCTGCACCAGCAATGTCAACCACGGTAACAAGATTACGTTTATTGTGCAATATTTTTCATTCTAGTATTCAAAGCACTGCACTTCTTACAGCCAAGGAACCAATTTCTCTGGCCGGGAGTCCATCGATGAGGTAAACCTTAACAAGACGAATAGTCCAATTCTAACAGACGTCAAGTTGCACTCCACAACAAGGCAATTCATATTGTAATTGGGGACTAAACTGCAAGCCAGAGAAGCAACTGCCATTATGTATCACAAAGTTGGCTTTGGCAGGTTAGGCCACTGTGGGCCATTTTTTTACTTTAATCCTCACTTTCAAGTTCACTCATCAGTGTAATATTATGACGTGGATTGGTCAAACTGAATAACTAGTTTCCAGGCCTTTGTCATTGCTTCCATTGCATGTGAAAACATATAAAGCTCTAAATGTTTGGGGAGGGTGGGGGGCGTTTTCACGCCGTTAAATTCTGAGGCAGACCCACAGTTCATACTTTGCTACCACACGAAGAAGTAACTGAAAAAAAGAACTTTATGCTCTGTCTTCGCAGTGACTGGTCAGCTTGAATCAGCATCATTCTGTTCAACTTGAACTGTGTGTGAGCTTTCCTGGCGGCATCTACACTACATCAGCAGCAAATATTTGCCCTGTTACAAGCCCTCCTCCTGCTTGAAAGATCAATGGATTCATATAACTGATATTATTACAGATGACAGGTTCTTGAAGGTATGCCAAAAGGCAGGTTCTTGAATTTGGTGCTGTTTTTATGCAATCTTTCACAATTAAAAGAAATCAAATCAAACACAAGCACATTTCCTTAAGGTAGGTTGTAATTCCAGCATCGCAAGTAGCCTGTTAGTGTTTATTTTGCCTCCCAAAAAAAAACACTGGTGTGGTCAAGATTTCCCTCTGACAATTTTTCCAACAGGCACAGAATGCATACACGACCACCACCACCACCACGTTGTGCCAACAGGTGGGTCCATATGACCATGTCAGCAGTGATTCACAGGCAGGCTCTGGCGGGAAGTACGCTCTCGAGTGGAAAACGGGAGACGGACGGTCAAGTGGAAGTATCGCGCTGAAAAATGGCCATTACCCGTCTCCCCAGCTGTCTACCTGTGGGGAAGGCAGGCCCGTCTACCCTGTCCCACAGCCCGAGAGAGCTCAGAGGCCGGTGACAGTAAAAAGGATTGTTTTAAAGGAGACACTAAGGGCAGTCCGGTGGTGCCATTGATTATTCTGACAGCACTGGCATAGATGCACTGTGACAATCTAAGTCAGTCCATTGAGGCATGTCCGCCCGTTAATTAGAGGAAGGCTGCGCTCGGTTGATGTATGGACCGGCAAAGTGAAGCACGTCTGGCTGGGAGCACGGGCTGCTTCAGGTAGAAACCAGACACAATGCTTAATGACACTTTTTAACTAAAAACGCCTCGAGCAATCTAGCATGTGGGTTGCTTTCGCCACACCAACTTATGGGAGAGTTTCGGGAACAAAGGACGTGGGTTATAATCGGAGACAGCTCTGATTCTCCCCACGCACTGACCAGGTGTGCGGAAGACAGATGCACTATTTTTTATATCCTTAACTCTCGGGGGGGAAAAAAAAGCTATCTCATTGTTGTCTGCCATTGCGTTCTGGCCCCAATGGAGACAAATAGCATCAGCGCAGAGATAACAGCCTTCTAATCCCCCATTAGAAGTGGGGAATTTTTAGCGAGCGCTGTAGTATGACTTCTGTGGAGCTCAGATTGCAGATTTGACTGAATGTGGCGGCGGCAGCGTTCTCCTATTAGTGGGGAAACTGGGCCGAGTCCCTCCTCCTGCTTGCTGTTGCTTGTTTACCAGGAGAATCTGTGCCATACCCAGCAGTCTGTGCTGCCTGCTGTAAATCAGAGAGGACCCACCCTCTTTCAGCAGGCATCCAGCTGCGTGCAGTACAGATATATTATCACTCGCTGCTGTTGTTCTTTAAACCTATTCCGCTGCGGCTCTGTACTAGGTGCAAGTAAATGACCATGACGATGGGGGAGGGGAGTAGGTGGTGTGGCGATGGTGGGTCGGCCGTGTGTCTCTACAACCTGTCTAAAGCCTAATGGATTGAAATGGGAAGTGACTGGGCCTTTTTCTCCGGCATTTTGGAAGGAAGAGGCTCTTGCTTGCGATTATCTGACGCATGGTCTACCAGAATCAGAGCATGCGATTGGAGTAGAGAGAGAAGTGGGGTGGGTGCACCTGGTTTTTGGCCAAAATCTTTTGTTGGCCTTCATAATCCTGTAAGTGTTCATGCTCATCAAACCATTGTGCCCTAGTAGTATTACCAGTTGTTCCTAAGCACTCTATACTAAGGTCTCTATCTTGTGACATCTTGTATAAAACAGGCCTTGTGTTTGTTTTCACAGCCTGGCTTTTGTCAAAGAATGGGTGGTTGTGTGGTGATGGGGGAGGTGACAGGACAATTGTTTCTTTGCCGGAAAATAATAGGTTCATCCTCTTTGGATATTGTTGCTTTAATTAAGAGGAGAAAACACATTATCAAAGCTAATTACTGCAGCTGAGTTTGGGTAAAGAGACGGAAACTAACACTGAAAATAATGGTAGATTGAAGGAATAATTAAACGGTGACACCCAACCAACATGCAGAGAATGAGATGGTGGGGATATTTTTCCAGAGGGCAATAAAATAAAGACGTCCACTGTGTCTGTCTATCACGTCTCAGCCCCCTAAGACTAGGTTAGGCAATGTCTGAAATCATGTGTAAGCACTGAACTGCCATGAATCGCCTCTTGATTGATGTAGAGTAGGTTATGGTGTATGCAGTTGCTTAAGGTGGCTATTGGTCATTAGTCAGCCTAGGCAGGCTAATTTATTTACTTGTTCCTTTGGTCTTGATGGGGAAAGATAGTTGGTTTAACCTTGGAGAGAAACAGAGTGTAGCTGTTCCACGCTCGATAATTTTAAATTAACCCTTCATTAGCCTTGACATCTCTCACCTTGGTCTGGCAAAGTATCTTTCAATGACACTCAGAGTATAAATTGTGAAGCCGAGGCTTTCTTTAGTGTGTCCGACATTTATCGCCTGGCTTATACCCAATTTTAGTGATCTCTTACTGCACAGTCAATTCAGTTTTGTTTGCGCACTCCAACAGACAGAAGCAGGCTAGATAAGCCCAAGGCTATTTTTGACTGCTGATACGCTGGGCCATGTGGGGGTAATTGAATAGTACAGTATAAAGGTCAATGACAGAACTCAAACAAACCAGTGTGATGTCACCAAAGGCTATTATCACTTATCTGTCTATATTGAGTGCCATGCCGTCGTACTAGCTGGCGTTTTTTTTTGTGGTCCTAGACTGTCAGCGCCACAGACCTGGTTGTATTGATGGTATGGTGAAGTCACAGTCGAATGCAGGCGAGAAAGTGACAGGGAGTTTCATCATCTGGCTCTTTTATTCCCCCGCTGTCACTGTAACACGTTTATCTGTAACCCGTTTGCGTTCTCCCATTTCCCCTTGTGATGTAATCCAGTCTAAAAAAAAAAAAAAGGCTCTTTGGAAAAGTCAGCCCTTCGTGTGGCTGTATCTCCAGAGTGAAAAGTAATGATCCAACTACCTGTACGAGATACTCCAAATGTCCCTGACTAACTAATAAACTGCAACATACACAGTGAAAGTGATTTATGACACACTAAGACCTGCCCTGCAAGGGGCAGCATTCCCAAAACCCATATCTGTCAAAACAGCCACTCCATAATGCTGTATATGCCTGTTAGTTTGCACCTGATAGGTATTAAGATCTAGCTAAAAAGTGTTGAAGCTGCAGCAAAGGAATAAAAAAAAAACAATAAAGAGCAACTCGGATCAAGAATAAATAAAATAAAATCTTGTCAACTATATATGCTGTCGGAAGATGACACTGCACACTGCTGAGCTTGGAAGTAAGATGTGTGTGTGCATGTGCGTACAGTATGTGTGTGTGCGCATGTATGCTTTTCCTTCATGTAACAATATGTAGATATAGATGGTATCTCAATATTGCACGTGACCTTCAGGACCAGCTATAGGACTGTCCCTGTACTTCAAAATGCTTTTTTAAAAATCAAATCGTGATAAATGGGGAAAAGGAAAGATGTGCAAAGAAGGCTTCATAATTATTGCATAACTTACACACTGGCCTATTTATAGTGAGCATTTAGTTTCACTCAGTTCAAAAAGAATTAAATATGAACTGTAAAAAAACAAAAACATTCATCATCTTACTGGGGTAACTTCTCAAGTAGCAGGGACCAGGGCTGCCATTTCAACAATGACGACATCACCCTCAGACATCAAGCCTGTTAGACACCAAATGAGCGCTTTATTCAAAGTTTGTACTAAATTGTTTTGTACTGAGGGCTTCTCCCTGCTTACTACGCAGTACTCCTTTGTGGAACTTTTCTTCAGTGTACCACGTACCTTCCCCCCCCCCCCCCAGAGTTCAAATATGAATGCCGCAAGATTTAAGGACAGTAATTATTCCTGACACTTTCATGGAGGTAGCTACGGTGCTGTTTCTGCAGATTCATAAATAAACAGGGGCATCTGTCCGGCGATGGCAGTGTCCTGTCAAGTGGAAGGGCGGCTTCTCAGCTGCTCCACCACGCACCGACGTCTCCCAGCAGGGACGCGCTTCACAGTCACCCGGACAGATGGATTTGCATATTTATACATTTTCAAAATATGGAAATCAAAATTTAAAAACTTTCTTCCGCCGCCCACACGGCGGGCGTTTTGCCTTAAATTTGGCCTACCTGAGTTTCGTTTATGCATTTCATTAAAGGTAGAAACCTGCTGCTGCCATTTTGTCGCCGGGAAATGTAACTGTCAAAGCCCGCAGGCTAAATGCTTGACATTAGCCTTCTAGACTGCGGCAAGGGTTCAGTACTGCTCCGTGTTATCATTCTAGCGGGAGAAGTGCATATTTAAAGTGGAGGTTTTTATAATGAGACCCATTCTCAACATGCTACATGACTGGGTGAAGGATGCAGTTGTGGAGACAGGATGTACATCAAAGCCACCTGCTGTAGACACAGGTAAAGATGAAGACAGACCGATGGCGTACACGGGCGGGACTGCTTGGAAGCGAAACAGAATCCTGTTTTGTCCTGAAACTGAAGAATTATGGCATTCTCAAATTGGCAAATCTAGCTAAATGCAAGTTGGTCCTCATCCTTCTGTCAACTGTCACTGTCCTGTGACACATACACTCTTCTTATTTGCATAGAGCTCGTTGATTCATCTAAATGAGTCATTCTACTGGCCCGGCAGTGCAATGCACCGAGCGCGCTTTTGATCCGAACAACAGGCAAACGGCACAGACAAACTGACAAATGGATGTCTACAGAATTACCCAACAGAGCCAGCAGGGTGTGTGCCAGGATTGATTCACAACACAAGGAAAAGCACACCCTATGCGGTATATCAAAGGTAAGGCACATCATATCAAATTACAGTTCTGCAGCTGAAAGGCTCTTTAAACGTAGCAAATAGTAGTTTCACAGTATTATCAACCTTCAAAGTGCTTTCTCCTTTATCCAACCATGTTGGAAAAATACCTCTGAACTCCTTCCGTGCGCCATATTAGAGTGAAGTAATGTTTATTGAAAAAGGATAATTTAATGTTAAACTTCCTATTTATCTCAATGTAAAATGAAGCCCAGAGCTTTGGGTTATAATTAATGCCATAAATTGTCAGCAAGGAAGATGGTAATTGCAATAGAAGTGTGCACAGGCTTGGCAGTGAGGAACAGGGGCAGCCCCAGATTTGTCTTTTGACTGGAAAGGGTTATTGTGAGGACCCGGTTACTTGACCTCTTAATCAACCGGGGTAATTGTAGGGTGTTTAGCGGATGTCACCAAAATCTCTCACGATGACAGGTGACCTTTTGTCTCGAGCACTGCTCGGCAGGAAAGAATAGAGGTAATAAAGGTGAGCTTGATCGCTAGCGGGGAGGTGGTAGCGCAGACAGTGATGTGCCATTTCCCTTGGCAAGGCGCCTCTCTCAGCGCGGCGCATTGTTTCGTACGAGCGCGATTCCCAGGCTGTCATCCTCGTTCCCCCGAAACGCTTCTCCTCGTCGTCTTCTTCTTCGGCCAATAACAACATGGCGGCGTCATTTCAGCGAGGCAGACCGAGCACTGCTTGAATATTCCAAATGCCTGGCTGTGTCAGTGACACGGAATCTTATTGCACGCAGTCCCACTTTCACGTTCCTCTTCATAAGCATGGACGCCGCGAGTAACAGTAATGCCTACTTTTTATTTATTTTTTATAAAAACAAAACACCAGCAAAGAATTCACTCATTTCAGTTTGCCAGACCTTTAACTGTATTCATACAACCGACATTAGGCATCAAGTAATTGTCCCCCACCCAAATTAACTTGGAGGTGACCACATTACATCATTGCTAGGAGACAACATGTCATAAGAGTAGAGTAGAGAGTAGAGATGAGTAGAGATGTCCCATCCATTCACCACGTAGCTCCACCATCTTTTTAATATTGCCCTGGCTACCGTACATTCTCAGGGAAGAGGACCGTCTTCCCTGAGGGAGCGATCACTGTGTGAGCCCTTCTGTGTGTCCCCCATGTGTACGCGTATGCGTGTTTGCATCCGTGAGCGCGCATGCACACGCACATGCGGTTGATTTTGACACACATGCAGGCTAGTCACGTCTATGGTTTTGTTTTTTTTTTTTTTTCCTTCGTTCTCCTTTTTCCAGCTAAGCATTATGTTAAGTTCTGCGGGGGGAAGGAAATCAATGCAGGTTTTTTCAGGATGAGAAGACAGGGGCCCGGCACAATTAGAGCGGCGGAAGACGTTTCCCGCGCACCTCGCGCCATACCGTTGCTCTGCCTGGCTGAGTCTTTCAGGCTGGCGATAATTAAAAGCCTCTCCCAGGAGGGGCAATTAGACTGTGCTAAAATGTTTCTAATTGAGAAGCACTGCGATGCTCTCACAGGCTCCAGTGAAGGAGACTCCTTTGGGGCTCAGGCTCTTGATGTGGATGTGGATGTGGGGCTGGGGGTGGGGGTGGGTGGGGGGGCGTGCGAGGGGGATAGAGGCACACAAACAAAGATGAAACTTTACTCAAAAATTGCATGCACCCCTTTACCAGTCAACAGTAACTGAAGGACACAGTTTAATTGCTACAGTAATACAGCAGACCCCTAGTCTTTGAGGTGTAAGTTGTGTTGCAGCCTCCCATCCTGGTGCCATACACTGTTGAGTTGGACCCACAATACACTTTTTTTCCCTTCACTTTGTTGCATTCAGGATAATGTTGCTTTGTTCAGTGCATTTGCAGCCCTGAGAAAGAGCATATCATGGTGTGGATGCAGTGACTGAAATAACAAAAAGATGGAGGCAAGAAAACTGCTGCTCTGGCTTGAATGTGTTATTTGAATTCAAGGACTGTAAAACAACAGTCCACAGACTGTTACTTAATAGATATTTAAAGAAAATGTTGACATTCAAACAAGAGGACATGGCAGGAATTCAATGACAACACCAGTTACGCTGAAATGTTACTGGTACTGTAAGTACATTCTTGCTTAATGTAGGAACTTCATCACAAACAGAACAAAAGCACTGGAGTGTATAGAAGCTGCCACAAAATTGGGAAATGCACCGTCTTCAAAGACCCAAAGCTAAAATGTTTTCAAACCCACAAAATCCATTTTAGCTGGACAGCCTATAACATTCTTTTTTGCTGTGGTTGTTGATAGACAGGATGCATAATGTATGAAATGGTATTTCAGTAAAGAGAATACACACATTTAAACACGGCGGACAAAGTCGGGTGGGACTAGTCAGCTGAGTTGCATTTATGATTGTGTGTAGCTTTTAAACCAATCCTTCACACACTGACCTCAAGTTCTCTTCATCTTAAAAGAGACTGCAAAAGCAGGCTCATTTGTAAGCAGGTAATACACAAGAGAGTCCTGCGGATGAGCAAAGCTTCAATTCCCTGCCCACATAACGTACCCAACATGCAACGCTGAGGACCAAGCCTGGGGGCAGCCATATTTCGAAGGGGCAAAGCCTGACAGATGGTTCGTGGTGGAGGTTTACAATAACAGATCTGTTGTGGCTCAGGCTAAGGCATTGCAGGAGACCAATAAAAATGAATAATTAAACCGGTACATATGGCTCAACCTAAACTTTCAAACTGAAGGTTTTTCGTTCTAACTATATGACTGATAGCACAAGGACCTTCCTGGAAAGACACAGAAACATTTCACACACACACACACACACACACACACCCACACACACACACACGTACACACACACACATACTCCATAATGTTGGGGACTCATAAATTAATGAACTAAAACACAAGCCACAGATAATTTCACACCAGCTTCACTGGGAATTGATAAGAGAGCTTGTCTGAAAACACGCAGGCCTCCTTTACAGTATGTGTGAATACATTTATTTTCTATTAAAGTCACGTTGAGAAGGGGAGGCAATGCATAATGGATTAGCATCTAACACGTTGCATCTTCACTAACGTGCAGTACTATCAAGCCGTGGGCTATTGGCATATGACCCTGACCTCATCATACAGATGTATGTTACAGCACAGTGTGAGTCATAATTCAGCACTGCCTATAAGGAATAATGTGGAAACATTTATAAACAGCACGTCTCCCTGAAGACCTACCAAAGCCTTGTGCGTCAAAACAATAAATATTCATGACAACTCTTCTCACTCAGACTTTTCCAACAAGATATGCAATTTACATCATTAAACCATGTTAAGTATTATAATCAGTTATTAAAATGGTGGCCGCACCAAAGCCAAAAAAACGGGGTGAATACACAAATATAATTACATAAAAGCATCGTTCCCAAGTACATGGTGTACCTACCTGTCATGTTTTTTTCTCTCAGAGAGAAAAAAAAACTGTGAGGTTATGGAGTGGTTGGTGAACTGCTCTGGTCTTTGTGTGAAAGTGTGTGTGTGTGTGTGTGTGTGTGTGTTTGTGGCGGGCAGCCACTTTCTGTCCTTCTAGTAAACACAGCCATAGGGCAGCAGGGGGCAATCAGCCATTGTTGTGAGTGTGTGTTTGGAGGCTATAGCACCTTTTCCTCTTTTTGGATACATGCCGGACCTTTTTCTTTTTAACCTTACTATTTACTCACATGGTTGCATAGAAACTACATTATGTTTTACTACGTTTTTACCCAAAGAATAAAAATAAATACTGAACACAGCCTAATTTAACACACACAAATCTTTGAAATGGTTTCCGTGTGTACGCGTCTACGTTTGTATCTATAAATTCAGTATATAGGCACAATATATGAGGTCACAGCCCCACCCCCACCCCCACATTCGGCTGCTTTTGGGGAGGTGGGGGCTCTAACATCCAGCCAGCCTTAATGTAAAGAAGTGAATTAATAACGGACACACAACACAAGCATCGCAATGATGTGCCTTAATATGATATCATGTATTACCTTGAACATGATATAATATATCAGTCCATTACACCCACACAAATACTGTACATCCTAACTCAATACATATCCTTCCTTTAAATGTAGGACGGAGTGTAGCGCAGTGGGTAAGGAACTAGACTTGTAACCGAAACGTCGCAGGTTCGATTCCCGGGTAGGACACTGCCGTTGTACCCTTGAGCAAGGTACTTAACCGAAATTGCTTCAGTATATATCCAGCTGTATAAATGGATACAATGTAAAAAAATGCTATGTAAAAAAAGTTGTGTAAGTCGCTCTGGATAAGAGCGTCTGCTAAATGCCTGTAATGTAATGTAATGTAAATGCCTGTATATGTGTGCTATCCATATTGCCTCTTGGACACTGAAAACACACTTCAAAAAACAACAGCAACCAACATGGCTGGCTATATATGAAAAGGAATAATAATCGGCCGGGGGGGGGTGTTGAAATACATAGACCCCAAGAACTGCAACCCTATTGGGGGGTCTGGGGGCATGCCCCCTGGAAGACATTTTCTAAAACAACAGCTGTGAAATTATCATTTTTGGTGAATACTAAGGGTAAAATACTACAGATTGCTGATCAGTAAGGCTGGGTGTTTGCCACAGAAAATATCGTCTGAAGTCATAGAGCAGTCACGGCAAAGTTGTTGAAAATCACGAAAATTGAAAAAAGCTGAAGAAATCATGGAGCTTTTTCAAACATTAATTTATTACATTAATTATTAGATCTCCTGCATAGCAGTGGGAAATAACATAAAACAGGTAACTGTAGCAACAGCAACAAGTTCTTGTAATCAACGGGCAGTTGCTGCTGCTGCTGCTAGGAATAGCTCACAAATGGAATGCATTGACAGGCTGGTGTATTTAATTGCTTAATCCCGTCTGCCATGGAAAGAAAGGGCACGCTTGGCTTTGATGCAACAGAGCATTCTTAGAAACAGAGCATGCTCAAATTGCATTACTAAAATTCAACAGTTACTATGCGTCTGTTTTTATTTTTTTTAAAGTTTGTTTTGGTACAATATGACCATTGCAAGGTTTGAGCCATTGATGGGCGCCTGTTGTCACTGATGTTATCTAATGGGGGAAGGAACACTGGGCGTCAACACAGTCGACAGGGGCCGTCAGACATCTGATTGCAAAAAACTGGCAAGGACGGGAATCTTCATCCCATCTTCACAATCTAGAACCTGTATACACTGACGCACTTTGTTTCTGCCAGCACTTGGGCATTAGGGTATTGCTAAAATGCGTAGGTCCGTACAAATAACCCAGTGGACTACGTTAAGATTGACAGTGACTATTGAAAACTGCCAAAAAAAAAAAAATCAGAGAAAGCAGTAAAAATGGCGGAAATTGTGGAATTGGCAAAAAATGTGGAAAGTCATGGAATCCGTGGCACCTGTGACTGAAGTGATCACATGATCATGTGATTGCGGAGCCTGACCTGCTGGTTGAGGCTGGGCATATAGACCTCACACAGCCTTACTGATCATGGGTGAGGGAGTCTTGTGCAATGGCGTATCTACCTTTCTTTCGACTGGTGACAGAATGACACAACATGAATAATGGATTTTTCGCATATTTTCTTATATTTCCTTGCCTCTTTTAAGAGTTTAGGCAGTACAGTCACATAGTGCTGAATGAAATTTTGCATTGTATTTTTAGGGGCTGGGATGGTCAGTGGGCAAGCCCCATGGAGGGGGTGGCAGCTGCCTCCTCCTGCCACCCTTGAGATCCGCCCCTGGTGGCACCTTGTACATTACTTCCGCAATGCTAGTAAGCAATGCATCCAGAATGTGCCTGCTTCTGTGGCAGCCTTTGCCCACTGATTAATATTTTGATTTCTTAATGGAAGACATATCAAAAACAATTTCAGATAAATAACCGCACTGCACTGCATGCAATTGTCCTCTGTTTCTTTCTGATAAGTGCTGGAATATAAGATAGCAGTGGGATGTAGGCTCTTTCTAATCAGGCCCTTTATGCTGCTTGAGAGCCATCTTGCGATCTGGATGGCCTTTGAGATTTGGAAGTGAAAACACGGGCGTGAGCAACAGTGCTCCCAGAACCTGTCAAATGCTGAATAGACTCAGGCTACACCGGGCCTGCTTGAAGACTTACCCAGCATCAGTAAAAAAAACAGTTCTGAACAGACGAGCGACAACACAGTTTGAAGCCAAACCACATGTGAGGATATGTGCCATTGTCGGGTTGACGATGATGCAAATTGCATTCGAGGGCCTATTTGCATCACGTGCCGTTTCCTTTGTTTAATTCATGTCAGGAGAGTGACACGACATCATTGTGCATGCCAGTTTTAATTGTTATTCAACGCACAGGTTTACTTACATGAAAGCTGTGGGAATTCATTTGCTGGAGTGTTTGCCAAAGACTCCCGATGAGGACAACAGCCTCCATCTCAGTTGTGGAACCAGGGGATGAGGTAGACAAGATAATAGGTATGAAATCACATTAACATGCATTTCAACCTTTGCCATTCTTGTTCCACTATCTGTTTTAGACTTCAAACTGTGCTTTAATCAGATTAATTTCCCTGCTGACTGTACGCCACTCTTGGAGCATGGTTGCTGGTTGGGCTGATTATGTCTATCAGTGGCAGCTGTAAAACAGAGTTAGTAATCTACCCCTCTGCTTGCATTTCATTGCGTAACACACCGTGATGTCAAAAGTCCCACCACCTCACTTATCACTGCTATTAGCAACACACTTATAGGCCTCTTCTCCTGAGTTTATCGTTGTAGTGCCTTCTGTAGCTGCATTTTGTCAGAGAGAAGGTATCCTTATTTAAGCAAGCCTTTAAACTGTTACTGTAGGGTTATCTAAAGAAATGGAAAAAGATTGAAAGATCCATAATCTGGCTGCAGATAAATGATGACAAGTAACCAATCAGATCCGCAGATTTTCACAAAATATTTGGAAGATGGTTGGATCTGCTGGAGTTGGGGTGCACAGGAGCACATAATCTTACTATCATTGTCTAAATAAAGTAGTATACTGTAGATACTTTGCCGAGAGAGTATCAGAAATATTTCTCTCCTTGATATTGTTCTTACATGCAGATAACATCCATATTCTTTTGTTTTGGCACTTTTTTCTTCTCAAATCCTTGCACTAAAATTACAACTGGTGTACATTTTATTAAAAAAAAAAAAAAAAAAAAGATTCAGAGGGAAGTAATCTGAATAGTTATTTCAAGCTGGGATTTGTATTTGTTTAAGAGGTCAATTACACTTAATGCTCATTCAGTCCAAGAATAGAAAGAGATGAAATGCCTTTCGATGATGTTACCAGGGAAAACAGATTTGTTGAAGGCTTAAAGGTAGCACTGCCTTTAAATATGTTGCTGTGTCCTGCTGAATTAAGGTTAAACTTGTCCGGCTCAGAAAGCAATCACCTGAACCAGTGTGTCCCAGCAGGTGCGATAAATACAGTTGGGGGAGGAGGTTGCAAGGCATGCATAATACTTGCTCCATGCAGCTAGAAGTGTGTATGGGCAATGTCAGGCGAAACCCTCCTACAGTAGTGCCCTGAATACCAACCACCTGATTACACTATGCCCAACAGAAGCTAATCTCCCTGTCCTGCTGGAGCCTTAATGGATCCCATATACCCGCCAGCATGAAGTTCCCATCTGGGGGCTATGAAATGCATGCATTTTAGTGTGCTGATACTTTCGGATGAAATGCGGCATATTCCTTCACTGCTGAATGGAGGGGGATGTATTTGATAAACAGTGATTTTTTTATATGCGTATGTAAACATAAATGTATTATTCCAAAATGAATTTAATGTTTTTTCAGCTCTGTAGTGCCCTTCATAATGATTGGAAACCTTGATAAAGATGTACAAAAGTTGTACAAAAAGTGTAAAATAAACAGCTCACAAGGTATATTGTATACAAAAAATTTGAAAATAGTCTTGTAGCATTTACTGGCTGAAGGCAGGAGCTGTGGAAAATGAGTCATTTTGTGGTCACCAAATTATTTATTGGTTGATTTTTAGGCATAAGATCATTGTTGATAATTCAGATCACTGAGGTCAAGAGTCAACAGTCTATGTTAAACTGACCAAACACTCCTTTTATTTTTAAGGTGTGCACATAGGTGTATGCATAAAAGGTCAGATTTTACGTTCACATTTTATGTGAAACTGGGCGGCTCAGGTAGGCTGAGGAACCTGTACTCACCCAACTCACCCATCTCAGTTCGCTATTAATGAAATTCTGTCTGAACCTGGGGGAATCTTCGTCAGTGATCCTGGCACCTCCATGACACCTTCAGCTCCAGACATTCACCTGCATTTCAGTGTTCCAGCAGCATGATGCTGCAGGCATTTTGCTGTCTGAAGACAGTACAGAGGGAAATGGCCCCAGGACCAAGATTTTTTTTTAGATTCTGGAAGATACCAAAGCATCGTGGGTTATAACTAGGAAGTACTAGGCGATGGAGGAATATTATGGGTTATACTGGAGGTTACTGGTTTGAATGGTCTTCTTTGTTTGAATTTTCTTTATTTATAAATTTTGTAAATAAGGAGGGCCAGTTATGCACAGTTGATGTACTTCAGTAGAAGAAGCAGTTTGTGATGAAACCATGCACAGATTAAGCTCTGTGGATGTTCATGCAAAGCAGAGGGGTTATATTTGGAAATATATTTTTTGCTGTTGAATTTTTCAAATGTAATTTTTTGGTGCTTTACGGCCACATGAAGATGGGCCCATGAGGTCTGTTTTAACTGATTCCTTAATTTCATTTTTGGGTGAACTGCCCCTTTAAAGAGTCAGAGCGAGTGAGCGAGTGACTACACTAAAGACATGGTTATGTATTGGTGTGTGTATTGTTGGGCTGAGTTCTAAATAAAACAGACGAACAGACAAATATATGCAGTACCTGCTCCAAAACTGACCGACCAGCCAAGCAAGGAGTGCTGCAAATGAACTTTCATTATATCAGTGATAGTTCATGTCTGTGTTGGTAACTGTACATATGTATTCCCTGTGGTGAACTGTATTGAATGAAACTGGTTTGGTCAGGAGACATCTGCTGTAATTCAGAATAAATAAATTCATAAACATGGCAGACATGGTATACAGACAAGAAATAGTCACACCGACACAGTATGTGCATCAATAATTCAGCTCTTCCTTTTGGCAAAAAGAAGATCCCGCCATGTTCTATCAATGTCCATTTATACTGCATATATATGCAAACTCTTTATTACAAAGGCAGCAGAGTGCTTACGTGTTGTATGCGTGTGTGTGTGTGAAAGAGAGAGTGTCTGTGAATGAGAGAGAGAGAGAGAGAGAGAGAGAGAACAGGCAGTAGTTTAAAATGGAAGGTGACCTTTCTCTGAAGTGTGCTGTGAAGCGGTATCCTCCACTCTCGAAAGTGTCAAGCAGGAACTCATGTGTGCTGTTACGAGTGGGGCACTAGGGGTTCCTGGAACAACAAGATTTGGGAGATGGCTGTGTATGTGTGTGTGTGTGCGCGTGCGTGAGTGTGGAGGGGGGGGTGTGGGTGTGTGTATACTGTATATCGTGAGCTCCATAATATTTTAGACAGACATATTTTTTTCTTGATTTGGCTCTGTGCAACAATCTTAGAACTGTAAGCAAACGATATAGTTATAGTGTCGTTGTATATTGTGCATGCCAGTTTAAGCAAGTTTCTTAAATGGTTTCTTTTATGGAGGTGAATGGTCCAAATTAGGTCACTGTTGTGAATTAATGAAAAAAAAAAAAGTCATGCCCTGTTTATATAATTGTTATGCAATTGCTGAAGCTTAACGAACCATGCTTATGTAAGAAAATCAATAACATAGTTCAGGCTACTTCAACTAAAGTCCCACCTGAACAAATGATAATGAAGTCTTATTTCTTCAGAAGTTCAAAGTAATTGATTCCCAGGAGGATCCCGGATTCACATATCAGTAATTCGGCCTCATTTATACTAACAGTCAAGAAGAGGGAAAAAGCCCATTTCCCATAAAATCCACCTTGTCAGTTTGCATTTTCAGTCCAACTGAAGGCCAGCCCTCTAGCATGCATCAATAACAAATCACATGAACCCTACACAGCATTTAAATCGAATGTGTGCACAGCTCTGTGATGGCGGCAGTGCATTTTATGGGCTGACATTTCCTTTGTGAAAGTTGTTTTGGAAAATTTGCATTTCCAGCCCTGGCGATTTCACACATGCTTTAACCTACATTTTACCCCCCCTTTTAATCCACACCGGGGTGCGTCTGGCACACATCGTGGGTGCCGAAATCGTGGCCCGCTTATGTGCGGCGTCAAGCATGATTTGCAGGCCCGTGGAGTGAAAACAGAGGAAGCTGGGCTTGATGAGGGAGTATGAAATGCAACGCTTGTAATGTCCCCCTGTTTCGGGTACACAGAGTCCCCAGAGCATCCTGTTCATTTTCTGTGCTCTGCTCCGAGGGGCTCAAAAACTATGCAGGACTCACCGTAAGCCACGACGCTCTCCGATTGAATTTAACAGCTGTTGGCTCGCCTTTCCTCAGAGCTGAACTTCTAAAATGCTCACAGTAATTGAGTCAAAATAAATCCACAGTTAATATTTTACAGCAAGCGTGCAAACGACGGTTATTTAATCATTAATATTTCCTCTCAATTTATTTGAGAAGCCATTTTTATAACGCTGCTTAAAATTGCAATTACTCCCTGATTATCTTACAGCACTAGCTAAGTCTGATCAAAACAGAAACAGTTTCTGTGCTTCTTGGGCGAATGCTGCTGGTAAGATACCTTTAGGGGTAATAATGTTACTATCTCATAAACGGGCCATATTTCAATGCTAAGTTTGTGACCAGTGAACAAGTGGGTAGTTGCTGTCAGGACTGGCTGTGGCTGAATGGAGGGATGCCGAACACACACAGCTCATTAAAAAAAAAACCTGCAGAGTGCTGGTGGTGGAGCACTGCATACAGCAGCCTGCGCATGCAGATGTTCTCCCTCACCAGTGCGTAGGTCCCCGCATCACAGCAGCGGTGCTCAGGCACCGGCCGTCTGTCCGGGAGCACAGGCCTCCGTATCCAGTTAAGCCTCTCATTACCAGCGAATGCAAACCCGCTGAAGTCGGGAGGCAGACCTCTTTAAGTGCGAACCCGGCCGCCTATCGACGCGCGATGGGTTTACAAGCTCGTTGCTTTCCTCGAAACGCGGACGGGTCGATTCAAAGACCTGAGGGTAACGTTAGCCCGTTTGACTTGCCGGGGGAACGTGATCGCTACGCCCTCTCTTATGACATCATCCGTGAAACATCGCCAAGGTAATGAGGCGGCGGTGGGCGGACAGCAGGGACAGCGTCACCCTGGTTTGGCAGCGGGCTGCGGCTCTTCGGGGACCTACGGACACAGGAGTCCTTTATAATACGTCTTAATGGGCTTTTTCTTAGCCCTACACACTGATTTAATCTCTCCAAAGCTTTGTGTTGTTTATGAGGCCCACGGGTATAATTTTATGCCTCAATGAAGTGCTTACTAATAGCTGCTGTACTGCGCCATACTGCAGGCAAGAGCAGAAAAAAGGAGTAAAAGATGGAGTACGACGAGAAAAAAAGGACTGCGCAAAAAACAGTGACACAAAGTAAAAGGAATCATAAATAAAAACACTCGGCAAAGGTTAGCAGACTAGACTTTTAATTAATGGATAGCTACTGCCGCACCATTGATCACACCACGGTCGTCCTCCATCCCCCATTGCGCTCCCTGTTTCTCTTTAAAACATATACAGGTAAAAAAAAGATGAAGTTGACACTACAACATTCTCTCAAAAGATAACATCTTTCACGATTTATTCCTCACTGTAATAAGCGAGGAGGAGACAGAGAGAGAGAATGCAGCTAGACTGTAAGGATCACTTGCTCTCCAGGGGCAAAAGCCAATCATTAATTATAAAAACACTCCTTGACCTTGAACAAATGTCCATGGCACTGAATTGTTTGAATATGCGCGTGAGCATACAAGTGTTTTCTATTCTGTTTTCATGCCAGAAACACCACACACGCTTCATAAATTTATTTGAAAGCACATACTACAGGATGTAATTTACAGTGCCTACCTATGTTGCAGGGTTGTTAAGGGAGGAATGTGGGTAATAATCTGAAAAAGATGCATATTTATCCTGGCCTACAGTTCACTCCTGCAAATACAAGGCAGATTTTGATTTTGTTTTTATTTCATGTATTTTTGCATCCTCTGGAGTGGGTCTTTTGAGATTTGCCCTAGCAATGTACTGCACACCTTGGTATAAATACACAATGAAACCTCAAAGAAAATGTCTTTACAGTGTGCTACAGTACTGTATAAGTGGCACTACTTTTCTTTTAAACACATTATAGTGAATTATAGTATGTCTTCGGTAAAGACTGGTTCCTTTATCCTTTCCAGTTTCCAGCAAAGATTTTATTGAACCACTCTGATGGGTCCAAAAGCTCTGCAGGAAATGATTTCTCCACTCAGAAATGTTGGCATTCTCTTCATGGCTGTCAAGCCTTGTCTGTGTCTGAGTCCAGATTTATACATTAATATAAATGGTTTTGCAAAATGTGTAGTATGTGACTGCGATTAGAAATGAGGGGAGAAATAATCTTACCGACATATTGAACTTTTATATGTCTGCAGTGTGGGCACCAGATGAGGAACAAAGGGTCAACTTTGTCTGTGCAGATTCTGCGTCAAGCCCACATGTGAGCAGCCTGTCGGTACAGGGTTCGGTGAGACAGGGCGTTCTCTGAAGCAGGGCTGTGTGAGTGCACGCAGTGGTGGAGTGGGGAAAAAAGGGACTGTCCCAGAAAAACTGCTCATGGGGGGTCAACCACACTACTTTCCTAAAAACAGAACCAAAAAATTCTAATTTCCAGTTTCAAGAATATTAAAAAAAAAATTATACATTTTTTGTTTCAAGATTGTTGACAATGTCCTAGTGAACAACATTAAAGCCTTCCACATGTCACAGCACAAAACAGCCCAAAAACAAAAAAAGGCCAGTGAGAAATTCTCAGTAATTCTGACAGGCAAACACCCATTCAATTGACAGCCGCAGTTTCCTGCACCGAAGCCCTTCTGGTCTCCTAGCAAGTTGCTACTAGCAACATACCTTCTGACAGCAGGCAGAAACTCACCTGCATGATTTATAATTTTGGTACAATACAAGCCCTTTTGACGTCTGCTTAATACTTAATTTATGTTTTAGTAGACAGGTAGTTTATGTTCTAGTGGCAATATCATATAAATATTTCTATTAGTTTACTGTTTTGATTTATATATTCCTTCCCAGGATGCATTAGGGTTTCACCCACACCAGGGCAAAGTCAGCCCTGTCAGAATATGATTCTCAACTGTGAGGCACAGTATGGTCATTAGTTTTTTGAATTCATTAACTGTCAGTGTTGTCTGAACTGAGGTTCTCCCTACCGTTCTCATGCTTTGGAGCATGAATTCAAGTTTTATTACCATGGAAACATTTTGATAGGTTTTACTTGTTTGGCTTGCTAAAAAAAAACGGTTGTATGTTGCTTTGACATTTTCAAAATAAAAGAAGCCTGTAGCACAAGAAGAGGAAAACTGAGGTGTGGAGCAATGGATTGGAACATCTGGAACGGAGTGGGGAATCTGTAGCTGTATCTATATTTTAATGATCCCCATTCTCGGCCAGAGAAGCTGTTTGACACAATTAACCTCTCAAATTTGCCTGCAACAACAGTGCGTCATCCATGCAATAATGTCTCTGGTAGGGTTAGAGGAACCTGAATGACTGCTCAACCTAAAGTCAAAGCAACACAAAAAATATATAAAACGTGAGTAGGCAATAACTGATTAAAGGTGTTAGGTTGCTCAGCAACTAGAGGAAGTCATTGTCCTCACGAGCAGTCGTTAATGGCCTGCTCAGCATTCCATGATGCTGTCTGCATGTCAGCTGAGGCAAAGCACTTGCTGTTTTTGCTTTAATCTAATTGGAAACTGAAAAAAGAAGAAACTTATGTCAAGATTTCAATTTGCTCACCCTGGCGCAGGACTGTTACTGCTGCCAAATGTCTGCATGATCACTTTCCATTGTTGCCTTGCGCTCAGGTTACATCCATCTTCACAACACCTGCTCTCCATTGCTCAATTCTCCGTGGGCATCAGTGTGATTATATAAGTTGCATTGTGCTCTTTTCTGAAGAGGGAAAAATGACAAGGCTTCAAGTGATGCCAATATAATTTATGTGCTTTGACTAAACCTTCCCTTGAGCCATTCTTTATTAAGGTTCTGAGTGTCTTATGCCTTGCTTCGTACAGATGCTTGACTCCAAACCTAATATTGGTCTTACTGCCGAATAAATATTGTAAGCAACCGATTGAAAAACTGCTACACAAATTCATATTAGATTCTGTGCCAGTGCAATTTAAGAGATGGAAATAATGTACACAGTGCGAGCAGAGCAAGATTATTTAAATGTAAAGGGGGATTTAATAAGAGTTCTTTAATAAGCAGCCAACACTATTCTAATAAAATCCGGATCAAGGTTATACTTGCTGCTTACATAATAATACCACTTTACATCAAAGGTAACAAAGTCAATTAAAGGAATAATCCGTCTTTCAGTGGTTTCTCTCCTCTGCAGGAAACTACTTGATATTTTCTCAGCCCACGTTTCTAGAAAAAAAAAAAGGATTGAGCAGTAAGAACAGACTTAATCTTAGGTGTGTGTGTGTGTGTGTGTGCGTGAGAGCTCGCTAAAAGAACTAGGTACCTGTTTCAGGACCTCACAGAGGAGCTGTCTGCATCATTTCTACTTTCCTGAGCCATCAGGAAAAAACAAATGGTAGTGTGACCGGGGATGGCGAGCTCCATCTCTGTGTGTAATAAGGGTCTCAGTGAGGGAGATAATTGCATGACAGTAGTGAGCTGTGCACACGACACTCACTCGTGTGATGGCGCAAGATAGCAAATGGCAGTGACCAGTAATAGTGGCTAGCGTTAGCACCGGATGACCATTAACCACAACTCTCTTTGATGCAGAATCCTGAACGGAGCAAATAATTTAAATTACTCTTTTCTGTCATGATGTTAATCTATGGACCATTTGCTTTAAAAAAAAAAAAAAAAAAAAAATCCTGTTTTTTTTTTTTTTCCTTTGTCATTTACAAAAAATAAACAAATTAATATGGAATTAACGTAGCGGCATGTACAAACTTTAGCGCTGAGAGTGAGTGCGTCTCCTCTGAAAACAGCCTAACTGCGGCCTTAAAGAGACAGGTAGAGACTCCAGCCTCGGCGCACTGGATGCCAGCCTTCATTAATCTCATCCTGTCCTCAGTAGGCTGGGAATGTTTTAAACGGACATGGCTGTTAGGACACAGACATGGATGTCAAGCTTGTAATCCAATCAGCCACAGCAGGCAAATCAAATTACTGAGACGGCCTAAGAGATACATTTCTACGCAGGTGCTAGGAAAAAGGACATCTCGTTATTGTTTTTCCAAAGCTGAAAAAAGGCAATGCTTTCTATTTGCTTTTCCTCAAAAAAACGAAAAAGGGGCTAAATTATGTACCAAAGGAGCATCAAATTAATCTAGAGCTCGGTTTAATGAGCCCCCGATAGCCAGCTCAATTTGTGTGCGACCCCAGTGTGAGGTAGCGCTATCGCTCCCACATTGAGTGTTAAGTGGTTCTGAAATAGCAATCAGTTGCTCAGACTCAGAATCATTTAAAATAAAGACGGTGAAACTAATTTCTTCCCTTACACTGGGAAGAGGCTGAGAAGCTTAACTCTTAAAAAAAGACATGCAGGTGCAGCCACATGAAATGTCAATGGGGTTTTGAGCATGGATTTTGTTATAAATCAGATCCATTCTTTTCTAAGTACTGTGTGAGGCGAGATTGCAATACAGTCCAATTGTACCGCATTTGAAAAGACGTTTATTCAAATTCTGTTTCCTGAAGCAGTATATCAAGCAAAACGTTTCTTTCTGCTGTATTTCAATGTCTATGGTAAACCATTATGGCTTTCTGAAATGGATGAATTCATTAGGGACTCCAATAGCTAATGCACATACAAACAGATGTGATTTCATATCCTCCTCGCAACACTTGTGCATCTGTAGTAATGAATCTGCTATTTAATTTGTCGGTATTGTGGTTTTATGCATTCTTGTATTTTCATAGATCGGCATGAATTCACTCACACCTGCACAGGGGGTCCAAATAGGCTAAGTGAATGCCTTTTTGAAATCCACCGAACATTAATTCCCCAGGAACCAGCAGCAATGTGAATGAATTCCATGATTTTTTTTTTTTTTTTTTTTTTTAACTGAGTGAGATTTGTTGTTATGACGTTGTCGCAAGGTTTTTCTTTTAAACCTCCATTTTAGCCCTCGCGTCTTTTTATTCCTCTAGAATTCGTTCAAAGCGAGGACTTCTGCTCTGACTCACGGCGGGACAGGAAAAATGGGGAAGAAAGCACATGGGATGCTGGAGGAGTGGGCTCTAGCTCCTTTAACCAGATTACCTGTTTCTTTCAGTGGGACCGAGAAGGTTGTTTTATTTCCGAGCGGAGGATGCCGAGGATGCGAAGCCAAAATTTGAATTAGAAATGCAAGCGCAGCACTGTATAATAGCCTGCTTAATGCAGCCCCTTTTTACTGCAGAGGCTCTGGGGGGGCTCGCCCGCCTCTCCCCTTCAGTTACAATATCCGTTTAACCTGTTCCCTCTGGTGCGCGCGAGCCGCAGGAATCAGAGCAGATATTGAGATGGGGAGTGAGCCGGGCGGCGATGTGCCTGGACTGGCAAACACGGAGACAGCCTGCAAACGCAACGGCGTGGCCGTCCGCTGCAGGTCTCCTGCTCATGCAGGCATCGGGGCTTGGTGCTGAATGAATCCGTTTTTTTGTTTTTTTACGGCATGTACAACAACCACCGTTCAAATGCGTTGGCCAAAAAAATGATCATTTTCCCTAATACGTACTACCGTGAATGGGTGTGGCAGTGCAACTCGGTGGGGACTGCAGCAAAGTAGTAAATAAATATTCCATTTGCATTGCTTGGGCATTCTCTTTAATGTGCACTCCGGAGTGCACATATTAATTGGGGAGAGTTTATTAATATGTAAGGAGTGGCCTGTCTGGGATAAACAGGAGCTTGCATATGACCATGAGAAATCCTGGTGTTGCAGTAAAAATTATTTTGCAGCTTAACCTCCAAGAGCTGTTCTTTTTTTTTTTTGCTAAAGAGTATCTGGAGCTTACAAACCTTGCAAGCGCTCTCTGAGCATTGGGTAAAGCAGGGATTGATGAGGTCCTGGGCCTTCAGCATGGTGAGATGGGAGCACAAGCTGTGACCTCTGCCCATTCATGCTGCAGTGTGGTGGTGGCCCAGATCTCAGACGTTGTGACCCTTGAACAATGCAGATTTCAATGTTTGCACATTGGATAGCTTATACTGTTGTGAAACTATTGCCGGGTTCCTTTTTAAACTCTCGTTTTGTTCTTGTCTATTATCTCCAATTTTCACTGCATTCAAACTGGCGTGTCATATGTCATACTTCTATGAACCGCCCTCTATGAATCTGACCAATATTTAAGCTGTCAGGTCCTTACCAAGCCTATCACTGTTACAGTAAGCACTCTTATCAAATGGTACTGTAAGGCAGGGGGGGTCTTGAGTTTCTGAAACTAATTTGTTACTAGAAAATTCTTCTAACGTCATGGATCTCATTAAAACAAAAATATGGGCTTGAGTTTATTGAAAAATCACTGGAAAGTCACACCTCCTCACAGACTGTGTATGTAGGGGTCAAAGGGTAGAAAACACTGTACATCTGTACATGTTGAAAACCCTGACCCCATAGCTTTTCCTCCTGGTTCATTCACTTACTCACTGATGGCCAGATCTTGGCCCCATATTGTGACTGCAGTGGAACAGTAGCTTCTACAAGGTCACAGTATGTACATTGGATTTAGTCAAAGCTGACAATGAGTTAAAAACGTGGATGTGATTTATGGCGATTATGTCACTGTCACTTTTCTGTTGATACGTTGTTAAATCTGTCCGTGCAGACGTATACGTGGCATGAACACGCTAAACCGATGTGGAGGATTTTGGAAATTAGGTCAAGTATTCCATCCAGTTTAGTAAAGCATGCCTTCATCTACTGAGCGCTGATACATTTCATAGAATGTGAGCTAGGCCGTATGTTAATCAGTGGTCTCTCTGCAGTACATGGCAGGAGTCATAATTTTGTAAAACTTACGAAAGTGTCCTCATGCCTTCCTGTCCTTGAGTCCTTGGTTGTCTGCAGAGAGGCTTGAGCATTGTCTTTGGTGTCAGACATTTTGTGACACACTGTGAAAATCTGTGAAAATGACCTTTAATAATAAGCAATTAGACATTCATCAAGCTTTGGTAGCCTTGTTTAATAGATGAATTTAGTAATATCCTCCTCTCATAATGATACATCTTTCTGGGGTTATTTAAGGGGATTCTCCAACACAACAAAAAAAAAACCCCTCTGTCAGCAATCCTCAACTTTACTGCATGAACTTCCCCTAAACCTGTCATGTACCACAACTAACTAGTCAAGCCAGCCTCAAACTGCACAAGCTGCACAAAAACTGTGCAAAATGCTCTCTAACAAACCTTTTTTCTGTAAGATTCATGTTCACGCAAACAGTTCCTAAGACATGATAAAAGTTTGGGGAGGGGTGTGGTGAAGTGTGCATTATCAGCATTCTGGAATGCCTTCCTGTACATTTAGTCATGGTCCTGTAGTGCACTGCGGTTTCTAAACGTTTCAAAAATAATAAATTATACACATTATGTATACAAATTTTTGTTTCATAGCTAGCTACATCAATGTTAAGCAGGGTTACTAGCAAAGTATAAGAGAGCTATGTACTTGTATATCTGGTGATGGATTCAGGTACATTGGGGTGATCACCATGGGCATCCTCACTGACAAGTGCAAAAGTGGTATATTTTATACGCGAGGGAACGTGGTTGATCATGGAGATGAGCTGATGGGTTTACTTGTTTTTGAAAGGCAGGCAGACTGTTATCATTCCCCAAATTTGCTGAACCCCTTCATGGGGATTAAGTCTCATCAAACGCATAGATACGCACAAACATTGAAAACCAGGGACAATGTGTTTATCGTAGATTTATAACAGATTAAGATCCATCTGCTCCAAAACTGCTGGAACTGTGAATTTCATGCTTATGCGGCGTGTGTGTGGCTGGGCCAGGGGTGATTGCTTTGAAAGGAAGCAGCGATTTTATGGTTCATCGTGGTGTGCGATGCATCAGGTCACTCTGACAGCTGCTGGATTTGCGTCCGCCCACCTCGTTTCTGATACGTACTCTGCATTGCATTCAGTAGCACGGTTTAAGAGCCGACCGCCGTGGCGTACGTTGCAGCTGTGAGAGGAACGGCGCGATCCATTCGGTGGGCGTATGCAGAAATACGCCAATTTCAATGAGCTTCAGGTGTCCCCCAACTTCTACCTCTAGACTCACTCTCCCGGGGCAGGTGTGCACCAAAAACGTGGAGGGAGTTCTCACGTTCTTTCTTTTTTTACGTTAGAAGCAGACGGTAATCAGAACTGTGATGAGCTGTGTGGCGGTAATATTCCAGCAGAGTGTTTAATGGTCCACTAATGCAGCCCGTTCTCTCCCCACGTCCACAGAGACCGGCCTTCACCCCCCCAGTCTCCCATCTCCTAACTGTTGCTGGAGGGCAGTCCGTCACGTTTTACTCCAGAGCGCTGGTGCTGCATAATGAACTGAAAGTGAAAGGCTTGCCGTGGCAACGTAGGGGGAGTTGATGAGCATGGTGTCTCCGGCATCGAAAGAGTCGGACACTTCTCATGTAGCCCGTTCTGGTGGTGACATTCGGTGGTCGAGCAATGAGGACATCCAGGCATGGCATCATGGCACCAATCTCTCAACAAAAAGTGGTGGGTGCATTGACTGGTTGTACAGTAACTGTGAGAATCATTTTGGACAATCGAATGGGAAAATGCTGTGTGATTTCTGCACAGCTTGAAGGAACTCCTCACTTTGGTTGTTGTGCTGTCATGGAAACAGCTAATCTTCACCTTTCCAGTCTACCACTGAATGCCACAGAATGGGTGTGTGCTGGTTGCTGCAAACATTAGACTGGTTTCATTGTAATAAAAAGTAACTGCGGTAAATACTTCCCCAACAAAATCAGTTCAGAAATAGGTTCAGTTCAGAGATATTAGGCTTCTGCTTGCGCACTAGTTAAGGAGAGCATGGGTTGAATACCTAGATTTTATGACCATGAGAAAGGCTTTTCTACATTCAATAATTTCCACTGTCTTTAGCAAATGCTTTAGTTCGTTTCAGTTTCCCTATTGAATTTTGATTACAGTTTAACTGCCAAAAAATCCTAAAAATGTATAAAGCTGAGAAAAATCTCATTGTTGTTACACATAGTACAGTACCCTGAAGAGTTTTGCTTTTTGCATGCACATTGAAAAACTTGAATAAATAACTATACTGGGGCTCGTTTCACGAAAGCGATTTGTGAAGATTGAAAGCACACATAAAATACTGAAAGGAAACAAAACATTCCAGAAACCATACTTGGACAGCTGTCAGAGCACAAAGTATTCAATTTCTTTGCTATCAAGCTTGCCACCCCAAATCTCTCCACTACCTGCAAATATACTGACAAGGCCTGAAATGTACCTGCTTTTAAAATTTCTACTTTGTTTCCATGGGAACCACTAAGGTCAATAATAATTTCATTGCACAGAGACATTATGGTCGCAGCAAGGCAGAGGATAAAACCTCGTTTTTTATTTAAGAAATAAACAGAAATCCGAGGTGCAAATCACCAGGAGTGAGCTGCATTGCCCTTGACATGATTGAAACAGAAAAGTGAGGCACTTAAAAAGCACACAGAACTGCTTCTAGCGAATGGGAACAGAGAAGAGGCTCGTTCTGATGGCGGCCATTTGAAACCTGGCATTGTGATTAGATTTTAACCGGATCCCCAGTTAAATTCTCCCATTCAAATTGTCTTTTGGTAAAGGCATTAGCCACATCATGCTTCGCTCCCTCACCGCTGCACTCCCCCCAACCCCCCCCCCCCCCCCACCCCACCCCACCCCACCCCATGTTGTGTATGCAAAGAAAAATGTAGATTGATATTGACAGAAATCTAATTGCATCAGCCCAGGATGTAGTGTTCTAATGAATAGTAACAACATGCGAGTGAAGGATTATGCCGTTTTCGGGGGAGACGCAAATAGCAGCGTATGGGGGGTTCTAGGGACAGGGAGATCTGTGGAGCGAGACCCGTGTCGAATGCGGCACAGGTGTTGACGGTAAGCCGAGATTCACTCACCTGTGTCTATCCGCACGCGCACAGCAGTCTCCTCCACGACAATGCCTCCCCCCCCCCCCCCCATCGCAACACACCCGAAACCATTCCATTCCACCTCATCCCCGTCCGCTGTGGGGGCCTGTGTGCATTTACATGGATATTGCCGTCGGAGCCTGCGACACGCACTGCATGACGAGTCGGGAGTGTGCCGGGGGCTGCAATATTATCCTGCGGGGTGTCTGTGTCTGCGCCTCTCGTCCAATTACACGTTGATGCATGCGAACGTCTGAGAGAAGAACGGACGTGTCATTCGCTAGACGAGGCAGTGTCGCTCAGACGCGCTGTTTATAAAGTGCCATCGCTGTTTGTCACTATGAAATGCTTTGCTCATTAAACAGTCATTCTGAGGGTGGTTGGGGGGGGGGGGGGGGGGGGGGGAACTGCTAATATTCTGCAAAACTGTGACACTGGTAAATGACTATAATCCATCCATTTCAAACCATGTACAAAAAACAGCTTCCTTGGCTATTATGACAAATTTGGGACCGGTGTTCTGGGGTCTGATGCACTATGAAAATTACCCATTGCAATTCATTGGTATACAGATTATTTTGGACTTCTATGTAACATAGGTTCTGGGTTAACTCAGGTGCAGTATACTGGATGTACTTGCATCCATGTTAAGAACTGTACTCTGTGTCTGTCAAATAAATTATTAAATACATAAATCCTTTAAAATGTCTTTGAATGGCAATGTTGTCAAGGCATATCCAGTTATTTTTCACCATGTACCACCGTTTTAAAATTGTGCTTGCATCAAAAATGGAAATTTGAAACATTCTAGGGGCTTTTGACTGAGCTGCAAAGCCTATTTGTCATCTGATCTCTCATTGCAGTGTCTTCGGAAAAATAGGCATTGTTGAAGGGATCTCATTAGTCACCCATCCACAGCTAAAGAAAGGGGAAATTAAACACACAACACTGGACACACTCATTCTTTTAATGTGCGAATTGTCCTCATAACAGCCAAAAACTGGATGTGAAAATGTTAGCTCGCAGCATCACATTTCAAGGATAAAAGTGTAACATTAAGATGACAGGGCAATCCTCATCTTTATATTAATGTCTGTTTTGGAAAACGTCTGCAGAATGAGGCGAGACGGGAAAATTCAGCATATTTTCTTGAGGCACTTCTTGCAGCGTGGTTACAGAGGCATTTCCTTCGTCAGCTCCTGAACGTTATCCTCATCGATTCTTCTCCCTCCTCAATCTCACTAGCAGGAGTCCAAAGAGCTCTGGTTGTGTCTAGTACCCCCCCCCCCCCCCAACCCATGTGATTGAAGTGAGTCTGGATGTGCCAGACACCATGTGGGGGAGTGGGACTGGAACGTCATGAATGGGCTCTGCTGGCACGCATTCAGTTGACATGGACAAAATGGGAGATTACAGAGAGGCACTCTTGCCACAGCCTGGGGACATAGCTAGCAAATTAAAACGATCCATATTTTGAAACTCATGCATCGGCAGTGTTAACAAAGTAGCACTCTGCATGTCCATATTTAACAGATCCCTGCATTATAAAATGGCTGTTATATGGATGTATGTGCATCTTACAGTATGTATCAGCTGAGATCGTAAAAAAAAAAAAAAAAAAAGCATCACTGTTTGTTGATATAGCCAAACTTGAAAACTGTAAGGTTGGAAAACATCATTGTGCATTGCTCACCTGGTTTAGTGACATATTTATTTGTGTGGAATTAATAGGTAATAAGCTGTGTATGTACTGTACAGTAAAATTAAGAATTTAAGAAAACTTTTGTAAATGATGCCCATTGTCCCTAATTTATTTAATATAATCACCCCACTCGTCACTTGCTAGGAAGCTGAGCAGTATTGCATTGTCTTGTATTATCTATTTAATTGTTAATAATATGGTGAAGACTTTCACTATGAAGGGGTACCATTCAAATACCTATTATGCTAGTAATATTACTAATAATTAAATTTCATTATTTTACACAAGTGTGAAATTAGCTATTTATATTCTTTAAATGTTCTGATGCTTGCATTTAGAACAAAATAGACCAGACAGAAATAGGCAGATGTAATGTAAAAAGGCCCAATAGTAGTTATTTGTTGAGTTATGTTTAATTTTATATAGGCTAGGAGGTTATGTTTGGCCAGCAACAACTCTCATATATCTTGTTTTTTACAGAAAGTTAGAAAAAATATTCTCCTACTCCTGCAGGGAGTAGTTATTGTTAATTTTGTTTTATTGCACAAATAAAGTACAAACTCATACACCCACCCACATGCACACACAAACATGCACAATGCCAGTAACAATAACCATTTCCCATTTTCCTTTGATTAACAGCTGATACAAAGTCTTTTTGACAAAGATTGAATACAGAAAATTTGAAATTCAATTTGGTATAAAAAAGGTTCAGGTGAATTACTTTATATACTGTACTGTAAAACTGTGTCCATTGAAGGATTATTGGGTTTTTTTTCTATGGATTCTGGCTGTGTTGAGAGGAGACTGTGGTTCTTCTTGCCCTGAAGTCTGCCCCATGTCCACACAATGCAGCCCCACTGGGATCTGCTGTTATTCTCCCCATGTCCCCCTCTATTACCTGGAATCCTAGACTCCCCCCCCCCAATGGTCTCATAGCACATGTTATTAAGCCAACTTTTTTTCTTTTTTCTTTTTTTTTTTTTTGAGGGGGGGGGGGGAGCGTCGGTTAATTCCCAGACTTCAGTCTCAACGGGAATGCCGCACAACAAAGCGAACCGCCAGGATTGATCCGGCGTGATCTGGAGTCGCCAAAGCAAGTTATCAATCACCGCGGGTGGAGCGACCACGGAGAAGGAGTTTGCCAATAAACGACACTTATCACCCTCGTGGGAACTCTTCCATTTGTCAGGGTCACAACCAATCCTGGCTGTACGGGCCGAGTTCGCCACTGCAGAGCGGTTTTATTTTGCTTTTAAAGAGGCTCAAGTGTCCGAACTCTGCAGCAGGAGGAAGACAGACGTGGGGGAAGGCAGCCCACTCTCGGGGTTGATCCGTTCCTCCTACGGCTGCCAATACGCAGATATATAGGAATCTGAGCAACACACAGTACGAAACATCACAGAATATAATCGTAAAAGCCAACCCCGATCTTAGAAAAAAAAAAAAAAAAAAAATCTTCTAGCCAAGGACATGGACTTCATTTCATTATATATATGACTTGCAGGCCAATACTGCAGATGTTAGCATTTTTAAGACAGCTATGCAGTCAGTGTACAATAAATACCAGAATAACAATGTTCCTGTGGTACACTATTTGGTACAGTTTGGGACACAGTGAACTTTGCTGCATATCTTGCTTTGTGCATAGAAGCAAATAACTGATGAACGATGCACCTGACAGAATGATTCATGAATAGTTTTAGGTTTTAATTTATTTTGTGCTCAACTCTTCAAGAGAGAGTCATTTGACTGAGACAGCACAGCATTCTAGGGCACTGAAATAACATAAGAAAAGCCTTTGGAAAAACAGTATATTTGAATTTATCCACATGATTGTCCTGGTTGTTTTCAGTCATCAAAACAACTTAGATGGTAATCTGCTCATTTTAATGTGTGAAGCAGCCAGTCAAAATCAAGAATAACGTGGGCTAATTACTCAAACAACCAATGTCCTGCCACATTCCAGCCCAATGTAACCCTTCGTAGGGCCACTTATGTGAACTCTGATTACCTTTTACATTTATGTTTGATTTTCTAAACACTACGGAAGGTAAAATGTGAGAATTTAACAAGCACAGTAGTTAAAAGGGGAATTTAACTCACATATAATTTTATAGTATGGATGTCTTTCATCCCTGTTGTAGTATGAATGTAATGGTAGTATACAATTTAATAAAAATACATTTTTCTCCATAATGTCATGTTCAGCTGAATGAAACAATCTCTTGTTATGTAGTTCTTTCTCTACTGCCTGCAAAACCACACACCGTACAGGAAAACGAGGCAGTAAGTAAAAGAAAATAATTGATCCCCGTCAATCTTGCATAAAATGTAATGGAATATTGATGTCATTGCAATGTAAATCGCATCAACCTGCTAGAAAATAAAATGCCCTTAATGGGATGGGACTGGCCATATTTTGGAAGAGGAATTGCCGATCTAAGAAATAATAGACAGACGGATTCATAATGGGGTTACCTTTAGGTGGGTCTTGGAGATTAGGTGGCATTTCAAATTGGAAAATAAACCCAGTCTTCCTCTAAACAGGAACCCATCTTTTGCATATATTTTTCATTCCTGAGGTCACCATATTCGTCCCAATGTATATTTTTGTCATTCTGCACAAATCAAACAGTTGACCCTAGTGTATCTCAAAACATTCCATCTTCATTTATGTAGCTCCTTTATTTAGCTAATTTTTGCAAAGTAGCTGTCATGTTACAAGTTTAATACTTCGTAAACATAAAACTCAAAGGGCCACGGACACACAGGAATAGACCTTTTAAAAACAGTCACAAATGTGAAGGACTTGAATAATATAACAGCATAATTAGTCTTTTATATGGAAAATTGCCTAGAGATTGACCGTATATTTGTATACTTTAGCCAGAATCCAAACTGCCAGTCTGTATAAATTCCTTTCAAAGTAGTCGATGGATAACATTTTCAAATAAATCTGATTTTTGTGTATAAATATAAACTTTTTGGGATTTCTAAAGTTATTCCTAGGGTTACAGTTAATTCATATTCATCTCAAATTATATTTCAGGGACAAAATCAACCTTTCTAGATTTGATATCAGTTGAATATCATTTAGTAATGTAGTCGAACAGCATTACATGACAATCACAAAACAGTAATGGTAATACATCCTGTTTTGATTACATTCACTGTGAAAAAAAGCTGCTTGCAAATTATTATTTTTTACTGGTTTGCCTTTTCCAGGGAGTAATTTGTTTTTGTCCGCTGTCTTTTCCCCATTTGCAACTAAAGTAGATGCTCTCCGAGCAACAACTTCAATTTTCACCCTCACTTTTTACTAGGTGTCAGTCACAGCCGGCGGGACTGTTTTTAAGTGCTAATGGTAGCAGTGGTGACATTCATTTAACCCTTTACAGTCTGCAGGTGACACATCAACACGTAATCATTGTAGCTCCTTTTCAGCTCATCTGTACACATCTGGCCCTCGTAAACGTGTTAATTAACTTTACAAAGTTACAACTATCGTTCCATTGAATTGCTTATTTTACCACTGTTTTGAAACAATGCCTATGGGCCACGTGTACTACTGCTCATCCTAAAAAAAAAGTGCATTCCAATTAAGAGATTTATTCCAGTTCTCATCGGCACGCTGAACACAAAAAAGTTTATTGTGCTCTTAGGTGGCACATGTTTTCAATGTGCCACTGTATTGACACCTCAGGCTCTTAATTTTATTCATATGCAATTCTAATATATAGTTATATATATTAGGATAAAATATATATTTGTTGAGCAAAAACCATTGAAGGAATGTATGTAGAGTTGTTTTAATTCCAGTTTTAAAACGAATCTAGTTTTCAAGCCTAGCCATTTAACATTAAACTGATAATTAACTTGGATTATAATAAAAGGAGAAAGAAAAAAAGAAAAATATTTAAATAGTAAAACATCTAAATTGCCAGAACATATGTTCCACAGAAACATGTTCCACATTTGTTAATAAAACAATTTGGAATATGTGCCTATTAAGGTTTTCCAGATAATCTCACAGAAAATTTCAGATGAAAGAAAAAGTCAGATTTCACAATATGTCTCTAATCAGTGTTTTTGCACTGGAGGCTGGGGTGCTGGAAGTCCCCAATGTAGCAGGGAGAGGTGAGTTTTCAAATGAGAAAGGAAGGTACTGAATGGCTCTGCTAACAGGGTTAGGCAGCTCATTAGCTCATCCTGACCCACTGAGGGTCACAGATGAAATGAAAAGCTTTCTGCCAATGAAAATCAGGGAAACTGGATAGCAGACGGAGGAGGAACATGGAAATCTACAAAATGATTTTGCCATGTTTGATCAGTGGACAACAGAGGGAGAGCAATTACAGAAGCATACGTGGATGAAAAAGAGCATTCAGGATAAAGTATTCAGAAATATTTGGAAGAATCATATCGTATAGATAGATAGATAGCGGCAGAAAGACCAATGAAGACAGCTGTACTTGTGCACTAGTAGCAGTCATGTGAAAGGCGGGAGCTAGGCTGGGGATGAATGAAGCAGGTGGTGAAAATATTGTCAAACCCTATGACAAGAAGGAATCAGACGGTGTGGCTCAATGATGTAGTAACGTTCTTGCATAAGGAAAAAGCTTGGTCTTAATGGTCAAAAAGGACCCACAAGACACAACATTTGTTTTAGCTAGAGATTAATAGTTTTTCCGATGACTGGCCTTAATGGTGGATATTTTTTTTTTTAAAAAGAAACCCTGTAAATCAGGCAGGGGACAGAGAAAAATCAGCTCCGGTGACATGAAAACTCATGAGAAGCAGTGAGGGACCCAAGGGAACTGTTTATGGAAGGACTGCACAGGGCCAGGCAGTGACCCTTGTGGTACGCCCATCGAGAGAGATTGGGGACAGAGATCAAACCTCTGCAGGGAGACCTTGTCAGAATGATTAGTGTGGGGTTGGTGCGCCAGCTTAGGTTGGGCTGAAGCTTTTCTGAGGATCAAGCGTGAGACATTCACATCCAGAGAATTACATTTTCTCATTACAATTCGTGAGAATGGCATAATAAACGCACAACAGAATACAAGGTATAACAGTATGCAGAGCCGGAATGCATTGAATGTGGGAGGAGGCATAGACAGAAAGGCTTAGAATAGGTCTAGAGAATACGTCTGAATATTTGTGGGTGTTTGCGTGTGTGTGTTTTTGCATGTGTATGCATGTCTGACAATGTGCCTGTCTGTGTGTGTGTGTGTGTGTGTGTGTGTAAGCATGCTTGTATATGTGTAGGTGGGTGTTTGAATGCATGCATTCATGCACATGTGCATGTGTGCAGGTGTGTGTACATATATGTTTGGTTGTGCGCGCACACTTGTGTAGATGGGTTTCCATCTGTATGTGTGCGTGTATGCATGAGAGAGATTGTGAGTACTATATGTGTTCCCATGCATGCACAGGAGATTCAGGCCTGTAGAGGGCAGTAAATGCAGCACCCATCGCTGCTCCAGTTGTCCTCACAGGCCCGTGAGAGGAATACAAATGGTCCGGAGTGCAGCGGCAGGAGGGAGGAGGGAAGGAGGGAGGGGGGCGAGGAGAGGAGGAGGGGGGGGGGGGAGCACGTGGCTGGGCGACGGGCTGACAGCGGCAAAGATGGATGGCTGGCTGCGGACGGCTGGAATGTAACCCCCCCCTCCCATGAAGCCCCGGCAGGGCGACATGCCGCAAACACGCGGTTAACATGCTCATAAGCGCTCCGAGGAATAACGCTGTGATAGCGACCAAATATAGCGGGGGTTTCATGGCGCACTGTGCAGTACGTTGCTGTGCTGTAATTTGACAGATAAGAAGGTGAAAGGATGAGTGAACTTTGCTTTCCTTTAAAAGGTAATGGTACGGACAGATTTTTTACCCCCAGAAAATAAACTGTAGACGTATAGAATGAAATGAGGATATTACAAGAAATCCCTCCCTTTAATAGTGCCTGGAAAAAACATGATTACAAACATTAGAAGATATCAAGAAGAACCTTTGCTTCTTTCCATACTATAACGTAAGCTCTTGGATATTACTGTAAAGAGTCATGTATATTTTTGGATTTTTTATATGTTATTTTATTCACAATGAAAAAACAGTCTCAAACTGCCAAGGAATATATTCATATGTGTAAAACACTCACAGAATGCAGGAAATAAATTTTGCAGCAAATACTGTATATCACATCTCCCCATCTCTATGATTAGGAATAGGGTCAGTAACAAACGATGTCTGTCCTTTCCAGACACAGGTCCTGAATTACTGTTGGTACACCTCTCCAGTCGCACCTCACCGTGCCCCAGATTTACTAATCATTTGTGGGGGGGGGGTTATTCTTGCAAATCTGCTGCAGAATGCATTATAGCATGGGCGATATCTACAAATACACAATGGAATGTATATGCATTATGCAACAGATAAGTCTGATTTTTTTTTATACAACCTTCATGCATATTTAATTGTGGGCATTCTGACAGAGAGACCACAAAATATGGTAGTAGATTAATGCAAATCATAACCTGGTGGGGCCTAATGAGATTTATCATAAATCACAGAACATACACTATCTGAGATATGTGGAATAAACTTCACATCAAGCTAAAAATTTGTGCCAAAATTTCTTTTAGCTTAAATTACTGGCTTTCAAGTCAACAAAATAAGAATACTGGTTCATAGTTATATCATCTGTATGCAGGACGGAGTGTAGCACAGTGGGTAAGGAACTAGACTTGTAACCGAAAGGTCGTAGGTTCGATTCCCGGGTAAGGACACTGCCGTTGTACCCTTGAGCAAGGTACTTAACCTGCATTGCTTCAGTATATATCCAGCTGTATAAATGGATGCTATGTAAAATAGTGATAAGAGCGTCTGCTAAATGCCTGTAATGTAATGTATGCTTGATTGCTGTCCATGTTTTTTATGCTGTCCATGATATTTTTCTTGAATCTGTAAGTTTCATGAACAGGGCAAGAATATCTTTGTAATGCCTGCACACGCTGAGTGTGTGCGTGCGTACGTGCGTGCGTGTGTGTGTATGTATTGGGTGGGTAGATTGTGTGTGATGCCAATGTCCTCAGGATCCGTAAATCTTAAGCAACACTAGTTAATTTATTTGCTAAAATGAGAGACAAGATTCAAAAGGCTACAAGATAAGGGAATCCGAATTTAAAAAGCAGCCCCGTGCAGTCCCGGATCATGAAACCATTCAGAATCCGGCTGGCTTCACCACAGCACTGAGTGGCTAACAGCATTTGAAGTTTACAGCCGGCTTTATTTATGTAATCATTTTTATTAAATGCCCTGCTGCCCTGAGAACAAGAGGTCACTGTTTTTCACAAGATGCACTGTAATTTGTAGCTTCTATTGCCTCTCTCTTAGTAAATCCCCCACTGTGTAATTTAATAAGCTTGTAATATAAGTAAACAAAATGTTTTCTCTGGTGAGAAATTGTACACCAAGAGTAAATGAGCAAAAAGAAACGGATACCGCAAAGTGGATGTTCACACAAGTAGTGCTCTGGGTTTATCCAACTGTTTGGACAGCGAACATGTTTATGTGGCCAGCTAGCTGGGGAAGTGGAACACACTTGTGCTGGATTGCATTCATCATAGGGGGGATTCACGGAGACAAATGTTCCAGCTAATATAAGATCATTTATCATTGCTATTTTACTTTGATATATTTTTCCTTGTTGGTAAAGTACATGATATTGACTGCTGCTTGCTTGTGTAACTAACTAGCAAGCTAAGATTCCTTGTAACCATGCCCATCCCAAGTCATATAGCCATGGTCAATTATCGATGTGCTTGATTAGTTACAGTACTTCATGTTGTCTGCCACATTATTGATATATCCCTTACAGTAGTACTGTAGTTAGTGGTCACACAGATGGTTTGCCACAGTTGAGTCATGGGTTGGCACTGCTTGCAAAAAATTTGGCAACTTGGCTGCTCTACCGGTCTATTTTCTTTACTGACACCCACTTCTGTGTTTTTATGCCATTTTTAATCATTTTGGTGTAGCTAGGACTCCTCTTTTCTATCTTCCTCACTAGCTATCTAGCTGGCATTCAAATTTCACAACCAAAACTAGTGAGCATTAGTTAAATTTCACCGCCCAATGTTATAATAGTAATAGTTACAGAAATCAGCATCATGACATAATAAAATAGACACATGACATTGAACATACACAGGCATATTTCCCAGCAATCTTTGCATGTTAGAAAAGAAGACCGATGACATTGTGAGGGACATATAGGCTATATAATGTAGGTGTCAACATACAGTGGAAACCCAAGCGAAGTTCCATTGTGCTTGCTAAAGTTCCTGGTCCATAGTTTTTAGTCATACGGCTCGGAGTTAAAAAAAAAAAAACAGCTTATTAATGCATGCCACAGAGACTGAGAGACTGCCCCTTTCAGTTTCTGTTCCACAGCAGCCAGGAGTGCTGGAAACAGACCGAAGGCTAGATCGCAAAGTTGTACGTGCGGAGGGCACAGTGCAGGGGTGCCCAGGGTTTCCCAGAGTTCAGAGCGTTTCTCCTCTTCGCTGCGTCTGGGGAATCAGTGCGGTACTGAAGGTTCCAGAACCAAATGACTGGGCCTGCGGCGGTGGTGCGGGTCGCTGGAGCCGGGCCTGACGTGCTCTGATCTGACAGGCTCGAGGGTCCCCTCACATCCCATCAAACAGTCACCAGCCGACCAAGGCTGCCGCCAGGGATGGGCTAACTCACAACAGGTGAGAGCAGGAGGAGATATGCATCTCTGGGAACCTTCCAAAATAGCCCAGTCTGTGGGCGTACTATTGAATTGGAGCCTGGATGAGCCTTTTTAATTTCAGCAAAAAAAAAATTTAATTCTGTAAAACAAATGAAACAGGCTGCCTTTCACAAATGAAACCCATGCCACTACATGTTGCTCCTATTTTGTCGAATTAAAGGTCCATATTTAAATAATTCACAGCATTTTGACTGTTAGTCCAATGGCTGGTAATAATCTTCTTTCTATGCACATGAAAAGGGGAATATTATAGTGTACTTGTGCATAGTATAGTGGTGTAACCTACAGCCCCGATTGTACTGAATTATGCCTGTGCAGGCCAATGGCTGGGGGTCGTGTAGGATGATGGACATTTAACTACAGCGTCACCCAGAGAGGGAGGTCATCAGGTGGAAAGTTAATTAACCTCTGCCTTATGCAGAGACCGCTTGGTCAATTGGTCAGGTACCTATTACCTGCATGGAGGAGCTGGATTAGCTGTGCAGTCCTCTGGTGCAATAGCTATGCTAGCTTCAGAGTGGAAAAGAAACAGTTGGCTGACTGCATAGGTCCAGACATGTTTGCTGCAGTTTGTCCTCCCAGACTGATTGGGAAAGCTCAGAGCAAGGGGGAGGGCCTACAGTTGTGATTGGACAGTCCAAATTGGCCTGAACAATGGAAAAAAAGAGAGAGGAAAAAAAGCCAATTTGTCAACATTACCGGATCACAGGCATAGTTTTTAAGAAAGAAGAGCTGTGTTTGGGGTTGGGAGCTGGTAAAAAATATCTAGTGGAGAATCTCTTTTTTAAAAAGCAGAGCATCTTCCCTTTCTTAAAGAATAACAATTTTTATTAACGTGTGTTGGTGTTTTTCACTAGCTAAATCTCAGCTATAGGTTTTAATTTAAATGCTGACTTTGAGACTGGAAGTCACAATTTCATTAATAATAGTATTTCAACACTTACCATACAGTATATTATGTTAGCACTGTACCCATATTTTCTTAGTACTAATCAATATGGTATTTACTGAGACATCTCTGAAAAATACTCTTCTAAGGTTAGCGGTTTATATTTCTCTGTTAAATTCATGTGAGTGCACTTTCGCCTGTCTGTTTCTTCGCTACATGTGCAGTATGAATTTTCGTGTGCAAGTGCTTTTAATGGTGATTGTCTCAGTGGGTGTGATTGCCGCGAAGCATCTGTATGATTTGTGTGTGATTGGAAGCATGCGGGCAATCAAGGACCACATTTGTTTCTAAATGCTTGTTTGCAGAGGCATGCTTCTCATGACAGACAGACAGACACGGGAGAATTCCACCTCTGCTCTGAAATACTGTACGTGGAATGGGAGCCAACCTCCATAGCGAACATGGAAACCGAAAAGCTTTGAGATGCCTGGGAAGCTATCTGAGACACCTTGCGGCTGCACCCTATTACAAGCATGAAGCCACTACATGATGAACACAGGCAGAAGGGGGGGTGGGGGGCGGGTGGGGGGGGGGGGGGGGGGGGGGGGGAGGCAGCTCAGTCGGATTACCGGCAACCGCATACCGCCCTGTACCGCAAACAGTGCCGCGTGGGGTTACATCTCCATTCGTCGGAATCACAGGACTTCATGACCAGGAGGAAACCACAGGGCGCAGGCAGGGAAACCATTCGGGCAGGCAGACTGGGAATAGACGCAGAGGGGTTGTTCTTCTGCAGGTGTCCCGGTGTAATCAAGGATTTATATTTAGCCCCCGTGCTTATCCCTCCTCCTCTCACAGCGGCTACGTCGGCTATTAAAGAACTTTCCCCTCTGTTTTCGTTCTGCTTTAAGGCTGTGGGCTCGCAACCGCTACTGTGTTGGCCCACTGATCTGCACAAAACCCTTTCTAATGAGCCGTGTGCAAATGTTTGAATGGGCAAAAACACATCCATCATGATTTCTTCCTGCCTTGGAAAGGCGCTCCGGCGGTATTGATCTGGCGGGGGTCCCCAGCGACGCTGCATGTTTAAACTGGACTTACTGGGTTAATGCGCTAAAGGTACACCTTGGCGTTGGGAGCAAGGAAGTAAGCAGGGGTTATTAGGGGGAGCTTTCAGTATTTGGGGATGTTTGGGATTTATTCATTTGGGTTACTCAACCTTCAAAATGTTAAGCTGTATTGATACTGCAGAGCCACATTGGATGACCTGCATGGAAGATAATCCTGGAGTCCACTACATATGTTCATTTCTTAGTTTGATGGCTTCGTATTTTCCACAACCACCTAACATCGAAGCGTAGAAAGGAAAAGTAAATAATTATTGTTGCATAACATTGATACTGAGCATGGCAACAAGAGTAGAAAATAAAGTAACAGGGTCCGTGTTGCAAATGAATTTTTTGCGGGTAGTTGCTTGCTGTGCAAGATGTCCTTTGGTTCACGCACGTGTCGGGTGGAGCTTTGTTTCCGTTATGCGGAGTCCTTCGCTTTTTTGTCGGTTTGTCTGTCTGAGGTGTGCCGAAGCCTAAATCCCCTTTCGTTCGCACCAGGCTGCTCGGAGGTAAAGAGCTCTGCTATAGACTGTCCCTGTGGACCGGCTTTTGGCCATCTAATCCTGCAGCAGTCAAGTGTCGCATCTCTATAAAAGGAGGCAGATCCATCAAGATTATAGCACCTTAGGGTAATTGTTACATTTCTATTGAAAGGAAAAAATCGATCTCCTCCCTGACTGATTCCGCAAACAAGGGCATTGTCAGCTTATACAGTGTTTTTAAACTTTAAGATCTACAACTCAGATTGCTTTAAGATTTGTTTTTTTTTCCCCCTCCTACCGCGAAATCATGGAGAGCTTACAACTGCTTTCCCCGAACCAAAAAAAAAAAATGTAGAGATATCCACCTAATGCATTTAAAAAAGGAGGACCGAATAAAGACACAATTTAGCAAAGTGCTCAGCTGAGAGGTAAACCAGATGGCGGAACTCCCCACATGCATATACAGTAATCACTCAGGGTGCTGTGCTGTGGCAATCACATGGTCCTCTTGTGTTTGTCCCACACAAGTGTAAGTGCCAGAAAGAATAGCTAGGATTATGACCATGGTCTGGCTTATGAGTTTGAGCAGTGAGAGTATGTGAGAGGCTTGAGCACAGTTGGTCTGCACTGAGGTTTGTAGTTCTCATGGACATTCTGACACAAACTGTCTTACACGCACACACACACGCATTTATGCATGTGCGTACTCTCTCTCTCACACACGCACACACATATACACACACACACAGCTGGTGTACACTGTGCACCCACCCTTCAGTATGGTTCGTAACCCGAATTGCTTCATTAAAAATATTCAACTGTTGTAATTCAATGTCGTTTGTAAACATACTGTACAGTTCACACGCACACACACACTGTAAGTAAATATAAATACCCTTAATAGAAGCTGAGAATGTGCACATGCGAATTGTTTCATTACAAACCAAAAATGTTGGAGTACAGGGCCAAAACCAGAAAATATATTTACTTAAAAATATAGTCTTTGTCCCAAATTATTCAGCTCACCATATATATATATTTGTGTGTATATAAATATATACAATATATTTGTTTTTGCCAATAGTATTATATTAGTGTTGTGTATATCTACCATACCCAATACTGATGTCATCATATGCCTTTAAGTCTTTTAGGAGATTGAAGCTGAACTCAAATCCAATCCCTATAAGAATGACAGCCATCTCCAATAAATTATATCTGATAATCACATACATTATTTACAACACGACGCCGTTCTTGAAAAAGGGAATGCATAAATGAATACGTGGGAACGATGCGCGTTGGTCCACATTTCCTGAGACCGAAAATGCATTCGAAAACAGGGGGAGGGGAAAAGGAGGGGGGGGGGTGTGGGGGAGGGAGAAGAAGAGAAGACCATGTGATTGTGCTTTGCTATCTGGGAATTGATTTTGCTTTTGGGACCCGTGAGGGAGTCGGCTGTCCCTGAGAGCGGCGACGCCGGCCGATGTCCTTTTTTATCAGCCCGCTAGCCGAGATGTTAACATCCCAGACTAATTGTCAGTACCTGCAGTTACGGTGACTGATAACTTATCACGTCACATGATGAGTAATGCTAATTAAAATTGATTATGCCGCCGCGCTCTTATGTGGCCAGTTGCAAGTTCGCCTCTCGGAGCGAGCTGATTGGTATTCCGGCGCATTAATACGCCCGGCCTGCCACTTTGCGCAACAGCTGTCGAAGCGACGCTCAGATAATGACGGCAGGAATATTCCGTCATTTATAACCGATATAATATAGGGGGAAGAATGTTTCCGGTGACCTTATTAAAAAGTCATCACAGTTGCAGAAAGTTAAGTACTTCTAGAAGAAATGACATCACTGTTAAGCAGGGGGGGGGGGGGGGGGGGGGAGGGTGGCTGTCACATGTTCAGAAGCTGCAGGGTACCATGAAGAAATGTGAGTGATGTGCCTTGGTCAATGGTTCTTGAACCTGAAAATCCAGTCAAGGTTCAGGAGAGGAAGGCTATAAAGCAAACAGCTGAAGTGTGTCTTGTATTCATACATGTTGAAATAATGGACTACAGGGAAGCTTAAAGAAATGCTTTTAAAAAAACATTTTCCCCGTCTTCCCAGTTCTAGACTCCGACGGCCCTCTACAATGGCATGAAAGCAGCAGCAAAGATCAGTAGAGATTCACAGAGCGACCGGTTGGTCAAAACTAAACTACAGCTAGACCGGAACCTTCCATGTATAGCTGGAGAGGTCCTTCCTTGGGTCAACGGAATGACCACCTATTACGTGACGTTAGTTAAGCAGTCAGCACGTTTTGGATTGACTCTGATTGTTACTATTTAAAAAACAAGTTTTAAATTGTAAGAAAACAAATCCAATATAAATCAGAGACACAGACATAAAGATCACCACTTTTAATACAGGAGGTGCACAATGGAACATTTAGTGTCAGATGCCACTAAGAGGAGGACGCTGTTGCTGCACGTGCTCCCGAAAATGAATGTATTTTTAACTGCCACAGCACGATGGGGATCATCTAAGGGACTGAGCATCTCAGCAGGGGCTCTCATTTGCTCTTTCAGACTTGCATTAACTTTAAATTAAGAGTCGGGGATGGTGTGTGATTTGGGTAAAAACAGGCAAGAGGGAAAAAAAAGAGGAAAGTGTATTTAATCATTATTTTTCACTTTGATTTCCCTTTTTTCTTTTCCTATATCCTTTTGTTTTTTTAGATTAATTTTTATTTTTTCTTGTTATGCCATGTTTGCCCTTTGTTATGCCCTGTTATCCATCATGCACTGGCTTTGGACAGGTTTTTTTCTGTCAGGACTGTATTATGTAAATTACTAAACAGTAGCTAAATTAGCTAGCTAGCTAGCTACCTAGCTACCTGAAATGACCTGGGTGTATTTTGGAGTGATTAACTAGTAAAAAATAACATGTCAAACACAATTTAGATACAGTATCATAATACACATCAAAAGCATTACAAAAACTATTTGAATGTTTATGAAACCACCGTAAAAAATGTATATTTAACAGCTAGCTAATCACCTCCATCAAATGAGAAAATATAGAATAACATAAATCACCCTGTCTTGATATACATCATGAAAAGGATGGATGGGGTGAGACCGAGACAGCAGGGTAAAATAGCATTGTTATAAGATATGTATCTAGTTAGTGAATATTATTCAGTATGTAATGTCTGCCCGTCACAGACACTATAGCTAGACAGCAACTGAAAAGAATCCATTTCCCCCCCCTTTTTTAACTTTTATCTCTTCATTGTCTTGACTAATTCATCCTCCATGGTGTGTTATCTGAAAAAAATTACATGCACATATAAGGCCACACGCCCATACGGTTTAATCAATTTAACTGTTTCACTGGCCTTGTTCTGACCCGCTCTGTACATTGGACATGGCTATGATGAGAGCCTGCCCCTTGCTCCTAATTGGCTGAATGAAAATGCAGATGAGGGAGCTCATGCAGAGATCAGAGAGAGAGAGAGAGTGATCTCACGCGCATCACAATGGCTCTGGCTCTTGGGGGTGTGGAATGCCACCATGGTCTCGGTTCCATGACTCTAATCTCTGTTGCACAGGCCACCATTTTCCACTGTCAGGCAATGCTGCTCTATGTGCGTGTGTGTGTGTGTGTGTGTGTGTGTGTGTGCATGCATGTGTGGATGTGGGTGAAAATAAGCCATAGATCCAGCTGCTTACCAGTTTTTCTTTTTTCATATTGCTTGCCCCTTTCTGCAATATTAGCCCCACAGTGCAATGTGGGTGTTGTGCTCTGAACCTTCTGCCTGAATTTATTACATAATCAACTAAGTTTTGCCATCCAGGAAAGGCTTTTTCTTAACTGACATACATAACTGTGTGGATATGTCACTATATCTAAATTATGAATTATGAACTAAGAAAATATGAACATTCACAAAGTGATCTTATCTTAGCCTTCAGCCAGGGAATATTAATTTATTTTTATCATGTAAGAATGTGAACATGAAATAGTTTATTGTATAATAATAATGCATATCAATCAGTTTTGTCACTGTCACATATGATGCCACTATACTAATCTTCAATAATCTTTAATAACATGGTACAGAACAAGCCTACATTCAGATAGTTGGGTCTGGTCTTCCAGGCCATAACAACTGATGGCCCAGATACCCTGGGGAACATGTCTGCATCCCTACATTGATCTTGCCAACATCCAGGGATTACCTTCATGTGCAAAATACCCTAAATCCCCTATCTTAAAAACACTACCTCTAGTGCTGCTTTGTCTTAGTAAAATACGATACCCCACTTTCCTTTCTGTTGAAACAAGACAGTCATCCGCCAACCCACTGTCTTTCTTGGCCAGTATCATTAGTCTTTATCCTGTCTGGAGGACAGGAACTTGTGGCATTAGTTCTCTCTCTTTCAGTCTTCATTTACTGTACAGTACAGGATGAAGAGCATTTCAAATACGGTTAGTTTTTTCTTAAGTATGTTTGCTCGCTCTTGTTGTTACATTTTGCCCAGACTCCTACCAGTCAGCCATATATGGAGGGTTTGTGCTGGGTTGCCATGTGATTCCAGTAGCAATATTTAAGGTTTCGCTGTGGTGCTACTCCCATTCTCCTCGCTCACTGGCACCTGGAATTAAATGTCAGTCATGGAGATTGATGTCTTTTCTGATAGCGGAGGAAAAAAGGAATGAATCCATTGGAGGTTGGAGAGAGGAAAATCTCTGCATCTATCGGAATTCTGTGCAGAAAGAAATCATGGCTAGTGCATTGCTCCGTGTTGAATTTGTCTTTGATGCCATTTGAAAGAAACATAAAACAAGGGGCAGGCAATTCCTCAGTGAATTATTCCAGGGATTTGTGGTTTTAAATGTCCTGCCGGTATCAGTTTCTTAATTGTAATAATGCATCCAGAAGCCAACCAAAGATGCCTTATTATGGTTTTCAAACCTACAGTGTAGACTACATACAGACACACCAAAGGCTTTTGATAAGCAATCCCCATGGACATGGACATGAACATTAATCAACAAATTGTACATAACCCAAAATATAAAATTCTGCAGTAAATTTCCATTTATGGTGATATGAAGTCCTTGCGTCGCTGGCTAGACTTGCCAAAGAGCCATTTGTTTGGGAATTTTTCTGATAAATTTCATTTTTGCTTGAAGTTTCAAAAAACTCTGCAGTAGGAACAGCCTGAGTGAAATACATAGGCTGGTGCATCTACTTGCTTAATTCGGTCCATCATAGGATGTTTTTTCCCCTTTAATTGAGCAGAATGTTGTTAGAAATGTTTGAGCATGCTCAAATTTCATTACTAAAATAAAACAAGGTTACGTGTGTTCTTAAGTTTTTTTTTTGGTACAATATGCTGTAGGGGAAAGCTGTCATAAATGTAGAGCTTGATAAATGATGTCAATGATGCAATGTACAAAGCAACAACTACTATTTACATGAGCAAGTCACTCCTCTACCACCTCTCAAAGGAATGGGTAGTGTGAAAAAAATATTGTTTTTGAGCGAGCTCAGTAAAAATCTGTTCAGGAAGTAATTTTCAGATATAAGGCGTTACTTGTATTTACAATAAATCAAATCATGCATCATCTTAAAAAAGTTATCTGGTCTTGTGAGTATGGTTTTTGGATTGTATTTCACCAGGAATTAGATGCTATGTGACCAAAAAAACACGATGTCCTCATCTGTATAAATGTAACAGCTGTTACAGTCATGCAGCCACTGAGTTACGATCACAAATAACCTGCTTTTTTGCTGCTATTTATTTACAGAATTCCATCCAGAGAAAATAGAGATGGTTGATACCCAGGGAGGTAATGGAGAGGGCTTCTTATTTGGAGATTAGGGACACTAGATGGTGTTGAAAACCATCTACATGTAGTGTCCTTTTGGGGAGACCGCAGGCCTTTTAAATGGTTTTTAGTATTTATTAAAGAAATTAATTTCACTCAATGTGCTTGACTTTTAAGTTTGTTCATTGTTTAATGTTGAATGTGCTAATTTGCTTGCTGCTTGGTCACAGGCATTTAAATCACAGCACCCCCTAGCCCTTCACTGAGCTTTTCAGTACATTTAAACAATATTTTTAATTTTATTTATACAAAAGTAAGAATGCAGTGAGTGAGTTTTTAGGTCACATTGTTAGTATATCACATAATTTATAACGAAGCATACGCAGGTGCTTTAGTGTAAACATAATTTGCTCTGGTTGCATTAATACTCATCCACAGAATATTGTGGCATGCCTTTTGTTTAGAGGCCAGGACTTCATCACCTGGTCGCCCACTGTAGCCACTGTTATGGAACAACTTTGCCCCCTTTAGTTAAATTTTCTTAGTAAAATATAATTACTGTCTCATCCTGCAAAAACATAATCTTCTACATTTAGAAAATGACATTAATTTATCGTACGCTTGCTTGGTTTTTAAAAATTTTTAATGGGTTAGCCTTTCACTCCCGAACAGAATCTGTACAGTTCAGCCCTCAAAGAAGGAGGGTCACTGGAGCAACTGAAAGAGATTACCATACAGTGTTATTTCAAGATATTAAATTTGTACAGACAAGTTTTTCAGTATTTATCTGAGTACATCGAAGAACCAATTATTTTAATTGCTTCTAAATGAAATCAATGACTAACACAGAAACAAAATATCAACCTTTATCAGGTTTTCTTTTATGTAATGATTTTTTCAACTGAATATTAGGTGGGTATTGATATATAGTTAAATAGATATTGATGTGTATCCTATATCTCCCAGAACTCTCATCCATGTTTCATTGGCAAAATATTTAAAAATATTAATTAATTTTAATGTTGCATATAATGCCATATACGCTGGGACTAGCACAGTGAATTATTGCCATGAATATATTTATATATGTATAATATATGGATGAAAACATAAGAAGACATAATGAAAAGAACAGGCCAGTCAGCCCATCTACACTAGCCATATATTGTCATGGGAAATTGTACATTGTCACTGATAAATAAATGAATTCATTAAGAAATGATCAGATGTCCATAGATCTGCTCATTCTTTTTCTCATTTAAATTTAAATAAGATACTGGCTCTATGTAAATACAGTAAATACATTCAATGATATTCCATGGCTGACATTTTAGAGCTTCATAATATGCAACAGGATGAATGATTGACCTTACTTGACTGGTGGACTGGCACAGAGAAGTTGCTAGGGCAGGAGGTGCAGTTGCATCAGGGCTCAAGGCCATCGAAGACTCTGTTCACGGGGCAAATTCCCATCGTGGAGGCTTGTCATAGGCTATACACCATTTAATTATTTAAAAGGAAGAAACACGCTTATTACTGTTCGATATATAACATTCATAATACTTAGCTCAATTTTCATAATCACATAAACATAATAATTGTTATCTCATAATTGCGATCTCAGCATGCACATTTAGAACAACAGGAACTATGCTTATGGAAGCAGTAAATGAAAATGACTTTGTTCGGCAAGGAATATTCATGCACTAGTTGGAATATTAAATACTATTATGTTTGTGCTTTTTTATGCAAATAACTCCCACTGTGAAAAAAAATCATAATGTCATAAACGCATAAGCTCATGATGCAAAAAAGAATAATAATAATACAAAATTCATAGTCACTAGTGAATCTATTAACAGAAGCATTGTGTATGCCTGTCTGGCAAATTTTCCAGATAGGGCATGATATATGAGATGGGCAGTGCGTGATTTGATTCAGTTTTGTAAATTTCCTCACTATAGGTAATGTTATAATACTGACATATACTGACCATCGCATTCAAATGAATCTAAAAATTATCAGTGGAGAAAACATAAAAAATATAGGCAAATCAAACTGTAAGTAAAAATGTTAGATTTATCCAATTAAACTTTTTTTCAGTATAGTAACTAAACTGGGCAAGATTTTATAGGAGCCATAGCACCTGTTCCATGACGATAGCTGCTATAAGCAATGTACTGTACAGTAGTTGTTTTCAGAGTTGAAACTGATATAGACCTGTTTTTATAGTTCAATGGGAGAAGAGATATGTTGTAGAACAAAAAACAACAGATTGAATTGCCAGCTATCAGAAGCATGTAAAAAGAGAGTGAGAACCAGCAGTGTGTTTTTCACATTGATATGCACTTTGTTTTGGCATGATATACTATATGTTTACATGTAACACATGACCTTGAAAGCTATGGAAATATTTACCGTACAAAATGCTTCATGATCATTGGTACTGATAACAGTAATGAAACAGGGGGTCTGGAAAACTGGGATGCAAGCCATAATTCTCCAGTCACTGCCAAAATGCTACTGTGGCTTTAAAGGTTCCACTAGAAATGCTACTTTGTCATTGCCTATTGTAAACCACAGCTCAGACCAAAACACTCTGATAATCTGATTTACAAGTCAATAAAGTGATTTCAAATCCTGGCTAGTCTTATGCATGTGCTGAGTGGGGAACAAGTTACTTAAGTGTTGGAAATAAATGTGACTCACACATTACTGACACATTACTGTACATTTCAGTACAATTCCAGAAATAAACTGTTACAGTATTTGCAATGGTACTACATGAAGTCCTCTATAAATAAGATAAACATGGATCCAACCATTCTGTATTCTCGGGATAATATTTAGCATTACTGTCTCAGGGCCACTTGCTCTACCGAACTATTATCTGGTTGTTAAATACTCTTGTTTCTTGAGATAGATTACTAAGACCAATCATGCTAGGCCCTTCATCCTAGTTGATTCAATGTTCTGTGCATATAAATGCCTGGCTGAATACGATACAAAATCTTTATTCATTTTATTATTAATTAGAATGATTATTTTAGTATTTTTCTAATCAAACATATTTCTTTTTTCCCTGTAAATGCTACACCTGTGTTGTGCCACGGAACCAACTGGAGCAGGTAAGTCATTTTATGAACCGCTCACAGTCCTTCTTATTTTCACAGCCTAAATGTGAGGACAGCCTCCGTTAGCCCGTTAGCCGTTGCCTGTTAGCCTCAGTGCGCGATAGCAGTTTCTGAAGCCTTTTCTCAGGCTGAGTCATGTCCACTGCAGTGCTAACCTGGCCTTCGCTACACATGTCAGTGCTTGATGAGGCCCAAGATAAGCTGTCTTTGAGGACCATTTTCCCCCGATTTACGGGATTCATACGTGGCCACCATTGTACACAGAGCCTGTCTCCCGAAGTGAATCCATTCTCTGCGGAGCACAAATGCTGTTGCCCATCAACCTTGAATCTTGAGGAGTCAGGTCCTTGTAACAGCTGTGTGCCTTTAGGAACAAGCTGTTGGTTTCTTGGCTTAGCAAAACTATACTCGTATGGTACTTTATTATTTTTGTGGTGTGTCCTGCCAAACACTGCTGTGACTTTGAATCCTATCCTGGAAGCAAACTGTGCTTCACAGAGACAAGAAGAGATTACTGTCACAAAATGAATATTATTTCATTTATTCATGCATTACTGTTGTTATGTTTACCAAACTATGCTGTATAGTGGTACCTCGATAGGTGCATAAAAACTGGGTTTTTTGGTTGAGTGGATATGGCACAGTATCTATGTTGACTGGTACTCAAACTGGCATCATAAGTGTGTGACAATGGCCACTGTGGAGCCACTCTTAGATGTGAGAACCGGTGGTCCCTGGGATGATGAACTCATTAGGGTATCATTGGCCCGGTGAAATGGAGAGCTCTTTTGATGCGTGGCATCCTGTGCTGTGATGATGGAGAGCTTAGCAGAAGGGCCAGCGCTAATAAGGAGTTCTCCGACTGTGCCCCAGCCAAAAGTACAGTGCGCCCCACAGATCCGCTGCTGGAATCGGCTGGTGCCAGGCTACAGCACATGTTACCAGTCTGAGGCCAGAGAACTGCACTGTTCTTTCTTCCATTGTCGCCCAGCAACATCATTTCCACTTGTTCACGATAAGATCTAAGAGAGGCGGTGTCATCCCAATTACAGTGTGTCCCTCTCAGGAAATGTACCTGCACAACTTTTTTGACTCCTGGGTAATATGTTCACATGTCTGCAGTGTTGTTGGTGCTCTGCGACGTCCCATGTTTGTTTCTTTTCTGTTGTTATTGCTTTTTTTTTTTTTTATTGTGAGAGGACATAGTAGTCCCCTTTCTGTGGGACTGTAGTGCATCTGTGAATGCGCTTCCATCAGCAAGCTCATTATGTGGGTTTCTCTGAGGATCCACCCCTGCCACCCCCCCCCCCCCCCCAAAAAAAAAGAAAAAAGAATTGGTACATGGGTTGGGCTAATTATCTCTGACACTGATCTGCATCACATGAATGCCTTGCCAGAACTACATGCACAGCAACTGTGCTTAGCACCTTGCCTCTCGGTACTTTCCTCAAACTGCTTGACAAACTGTTTTTACTGTGCCATACAATCCTTTGTTTTTATTCAGTCTTTGCAGATATTCAAACATAAACCGGTTTCAAGTGACCCATTTATTGCCTTTACCCAAGTCCACAGTTGCCCAATAGCAGTTTTGTGAAAATGCAGAGATTCATAGACTGTGAATAAGAGCAGTCACCCCTTGTTTTGGAAACACAGCTGATCTTCTGATACACTTGTGTACATAAAACTTAATATTTCACTCAGTGAAAACTCAAACAATTTACTGTTTTGTTAAGGCTAAAAAGACAAGTTCTTTCATTTGCCGATAATTGCAGAAGAGGGACTTAACAACTCATGCATATTTAAATCTCATTGAAAACATTAAATTTGAAAAATACCCTCTGAATATGAAAAGATCTATCACACATTGCATAAATTAAACATTGTAATATAACCTGCATGGCCTAAAATATTGAAGAATGTCGGTGCAGCAAATTTGAAAAGATATTTTAAGCAGCCCATGCCCAAGTCTGTTCTGTGGATACTTACTCTGATACACATTTGCAGAAGGTCTGCTATGCATGAGACAAGTTCAGGTGTTTTCTCAGCAAACCTCATAATGTAAGATTGTTGCTCAGTGCCTGCCAGCGCATGCTCATATTACAAGGTACTGGACACAAGTACAATGTTTACATTTTTGTGCAAAAATTGCAAGCAAAACCGCATTTTGTTAGGTAGAGCACAATGTAAATGGTTGATGGGTTTTCTTTCATTTTCGAGTGGCTGGTTCAAATGTCAATCTTGTTTTCGTACTCTCTTCATAAAAGGAATGACACAGTCGAGAACATCATCGTTTCATCTACTATCATGCGCATACAATCCTGCAAATGTGACATGTATATCATTTATGTTATTTGAGGAGTGACTACCCTCATTTACTTATAAAAACACATGCCAACAGGGCTTAGTAACTGCCAGAAATAGTATCACAGGGTTAGTAACATAAATTTAATCCAATATTCACATATTATTATCATTATTATTGTTGTTGTTGCTATTGCTAATGTCACCGTACACGTCTCACATAGCTATTATGCAGTTTTAAATATTTCAACCTTGATTTCATTAGCATGTTCCAGTATAAAGTCATGTCTTTGTGATTCTTGCCTGTGGAGGAATGTAATGGAGGAGAGTGTGCACTGATTTTAAATATACATTTCAATTTAAATTCAAATAGTTATTTAAAACATGGCCTGCAGTAGGATGCACATTTCACGGTACATACATTGGACGACACACCACACATCACAATAACTATAGAATGACAATTCAGAAAATTTTACTGAAAAATTTCTCAACTTATTCAGGCTCACTTAAAATTTCCTCAACATGCATTGGTAATAGATTTCCATTTACAATCTATTACCTTTATATATTTGTAGTCCACAATGTCAGTAACCACTCGTCTACTCAGAACATATCCTCTTTGTTTTGCAAGTTCATTGGTTTTAATGATTTTAAACTCAATTTATGCTCAGTTTCAATTCTCTAGAAACAGTCATCTCATGCTGAAATGTAGCCAATAATAGCTTGCAATGCAACGTAGAATAGCCTATCAAATTAGATGAAAGTTTGTAAATGGCACACTATCTGGTTATGTAGTCTGGTGTATAGAAATCTATCAGATGTGAATTGCTGATATCACATTGGTCTATAGCCTCACGAATTACAGTCGATTTAAAAGAGAGTCTGCATTTGAGTGCAAGTGCATATTCATTGAAATTGGAAGCAAGTAGACTGTGATACAGAAATGTGCTTGATAAAAAGACTGTTATACTCTCAGAACAACCTATCTTTTAGTAAGCTGTCAAAGATGCAGTGTGATTACTGTAAGGTCTAATCTTGAATAAATAGGCGACTATCTTTGAGAGCCAGCTGATCTACTGTGTGAATCAAATTCTCGGAACCATACAATTCCAATGACATATCTGAACCAATAAATACAACCAACACAGAAAAGGAAGATTTCTCCACTGCTTACAGTACACCTGAACACAGTGCCCTTCTATTTCAGTCCACAGTAACCTTTCTTCTCTTATTGTATGGTAACATAAATCATCATGCTGCCACCAACCATTTGGATGCCAGTTCAAGTCGCTGTCCAATTTACAAACAAAGGCATTCCAAAAACATTTGGTTTCCACATCTAGTGCAAAAAAGCAACTGTAAATGTGAGTCAGTTATTTTTGCCATAAATTAGAGATACAGCAATGCAAAGCCAAATAATAGAGTTAAAATCTGTGGCCAGATGGACTTGGAGTGTGAGACAGGGAAGCACTCTATCCAACTTATTTATATGAATGAATCTGCTGAATTTGCCAGTGCGGAAACAATCTATGAATCCATGGTGACTTTATACGATTCAGAAATCAAATTCATGCTCTATATAATGAACTTGGTTTTGCTCTTCCCTGTGGAACAGATGTTAGACCAGTCTGCTACCTTTAAAAGCTAGGGCCGGTCAGCAGGGATGAACCCTGCTGGTCGACTGGGTACCCGCAACATTTAAACACCTTAAATGTTATTGCAATATATAAACTTTTGTATTCAGCATTTATTACTTGTATATGAAGTGTTAACACGGCAGCAGTAACTCACGCCTCATTATATAGCTTTTCTGGTAGAGTCAAGGAGCTGAGACACTAGATTTGAGATCCTTATGAGAGATTATAACAGCTCATTAGAATGACTGAATGGCAGAAACTGCAGCTGTCTCCTCTCCAGACAGAGAGCGTGTCATCTCGCGCTCTCTGCGGCTCATCCTCTCCACAGTCCTCGCTCTCTAATGAAATGCGCGGAGCACAAAAAGACAAAAATTGCATAAGTGGAGAGCATCTGTCATTATTAGACCTCCTTTTTTGCCTTCTTTAATATAAACTTACTCGATGCAGAATACAGCCCAAAGGCAAACCTTTCCAAAGTAATGCATATTTCATTTTCCCCCCCTATGCAGTATTGCCTTCCTTGTAATGCCAGCTGGCAGAATAAAAGATGGCCGTGTGTGTAAAAGAGGAGCCTTCGATTTTTGCCTTGCACGCTGTTTTGCCGCTGAATCGTCAACTGTGAAGCAGTGGATGTTGAGGAAATGTTGAGGTAACGTTGAGGTGGGACAGCACAGCACTCATAAGTTAGATAGTGCCACGTGGGCAGCCTGGCAGACAGACCTGTTTAAGGTTTGCGCCCTCTGCCTCAGTGTGTCTTCATTGTTGCCTGCTTCCCCTCTTAGTCCCCAAAAGTGTATTCATGTTTGAAAGAATTACATGGTGCCTTTGACTTGTGCCTACCCTAAGAAGAATGTCCCCCCTCCCCATACTGGAATACTGAATTTAATATAGACTAATTAGATATAGATTAAAAAGTAAACTCATTAAAAGACTAATTAAAAGTGGAATAATACTTCGCTCCAGCTTTGGCTTCGGAGCGAAAGGGTTCAAGCTTGGTGTGATGTTCAACAGGTCCATTTTTTTTCTCTCTTCTTGGTGGCGAACGAGTGGAGTGACACTTATCCGGGAATTGTGCAAAGCCCTGAAGTGAATTGAGCTGTGGATTGTAGTGGATTAAGTAGACTTTAGTGATTTACAGTCAATTTATGTTTCCTTTACTAGCGGGGTGGGGGAATAATACATTTTCTTGGACATTTGTGAACATTCATTGAACAGTGACATAAAAATGAAGTTTTCTCCAATTTGATACATTGCATTTTAAATTTACTGACATTCTGGAAACCTGTATCTCACGAGAGGGCGAATAGGTTGCTCGTATGCTGTATGAAAGTAGAAGAAGGCTGAGGCTTTCTCTTTGTGGTGTTCGTGAGATAGGGCACAACAGTGAGGGCAGACTTTGGTGCTGTGAAGGCAATGCGCTGTGCCTTCGTCAGCAGAGGAACAGAGGCGTCTGCTCATAGCGTAGCATGAATTATCTTCCCAGCAGAAATGTATAGCGTCAAGTGACAGGTCGCTGCAGTGGTTGAGCTCCTTAGACCCACAATGCCGCGCGGCAACAGTGGCATTTCCCATCACACCCATAAATTGTTATCTAAATTAGGCCACTCTATAATATCATGGCAAGACGGCTCGCGTGGGAATGTAATAGCTTTTTTTCCATTTTCTCCCATTCAAACATGAATTGTTATATACATGCGAATATGCAAATAAGGGAGAATGAATATTTAATGAATGCTTTTATAATGCAACAGGATTTATTAACTCAACCACAATGTGAGTGGGTGAGGAATTTTCTTCTCTGGATTAATGCGAAATAATAAATTGGAATGACATTCATCAGGAGATAATTCATGTTACATTTTGAAGTGTCTAAGCAGTATTTTGAAGTGCTAGAAAGTTCATGTAAAAAGTACAAAAAAAGCTCCTTTTTCTGTGTTCAGGTTTCTCTCTCATACTTTATATATAACGAAATTCAATTCAGTGTGAAAATCACACTTGGGCTAAATTCTCTGCAAATTTAGGCATAACAATATTTTGCTCCGTTATTTTTGGGAGTCATTACACACATTTGGAAACTCCCGAGAACCTTTGCCTCAGTCTCTGCAGCGCATTTTACATAGGATGCAGTGAGGATATGCTTCATGCTCATTAATTCTGGATTAAGCCTTCACTTTGAACACATTCTCCAGCACCATCTACCTATCTGTACCATTAATTAAATAATTCATGGAATTTGATGGCTAAGAAAAACACACCTCAAAATGATATTAACGTAGACAGATTTTACAGTGCCACACGTTGGCTGAAGAAAGCCTTGTGAGGTTTGTGCACACGTGTTCACGCATGGATGATAATGACTATACGCGAATATCAGGCACCTTTGCATTTGTACTTGAAATGACTTTTTTCTCCTGGTGAAAGCTGTCATTTTATAACGTTTTCATCTTATGTCTGTGTTCTACATATCTTTACAATACTCAGTTCTGAGAATCTGCTTCAGCTAGTCTGTGCTTAAAGTTCTTGCTTGAATTCACACAATATATTTTGTACATGTTTTACTATTGCTTATGCTGTGCAGTGTGCAAGCAACAAGGCTTTAATTATTGGAAAGTTCATTTGAGGCACGTGAAGTCCGATGACCATGAGTACTGAAAAGCATTCTGTCCAATACCACAGTCAGCTACTTTATCATAAGACGTGGCAGCAGACTCGATAATCATATTCTGCAGTCAGTACCTGATCCCTTTGTCTACCCTGGTCTGTGGTTCATCCCATGTGGGTGGAACACATTTGCACCCTCACATACAGTATACTGCATACATTTGACAGAATTCAATGTTTCACATTTGTATGTAATATATGATTTTTTTTTATTAGCATGTTGCAACTGTATTAAGCATTTTTTAAATGATGCAAATTACTAAATGATTCAGAATTCACTAAAAGTCTCATGACACAGCCCAGTCTTGAGCACAGAGACACGATGATGCTTCAGTGCAAATGGGAGCACCGTTACCATTGGCTATTTCCTGGTGCCTATGTCTCACACCTACCGTCGCTGCACGCATCAGCTCTCTGTCGGTGTGTTTACTTTAGTTTGCATATGTTGATATCATGTGTTTACCTTTTTTTTTAAAAAAATCAGAAAGAAACACGGTGGAGACAGAAAAGAGTATTAATTTTATGCAAATGAATGAAAATTGCTGTGACACTGAATTCTACCCGTGTTAGTTATATGCAAATGATGTTTGCTAAACAGGCATCTTGGCAAGGGGTTGCGCAATCCCCCTCCTCGCCACCCCCTATGCTTATTAGTGCTGTATGCGGGATAAATGGCGCTTAGGAAAAAAAAAAATGTTGTCAAACCGCCTGGAAAGCCAAAAAGAAGGAACTGGGCAGCATACTGAAATAACCACCATTTGAATTGCTAATTAAAGGTTTCCGAATAAAAAGAGTGAAATAAAGCGGGGAGGCTGATTAACCCTTGGACGCGACGCGCCAGCTCAGAGAGCAGGAAGTGGAGTGACTTTCCAAGGGAGTTACGGGCCAGCTCCTCTTCATTTGTGCAAACGGTCCCCTCAACCCGTGCGCTCGAATCCTACCCCTTTTTTTCCGGGTTTCCCTTTTTTTTCGCCCGACGCGCTGTACCGTCGTGACTGCTGCGGCAGCTTCAAAGATGATGCAAATGCACAGTGTATATGCGTGTGTGTTGGGCAGGAGCGGGGCGGGGCGGGGCGGGGGGGTCCCCAGGGCACTGCCGGATGTCCCAGGCTCCTTTTTGTTAGATTGGACAAACGGCTTAAGCCTGCCGCTGATCTCCTTCTGCCAGCGTGTGCGTCGAACCACCAAATCAAGGATAGTAAGCAGAATGAGCTTCTACTGGCTTGTGTATTTTTTTAACTGTATCCAACCCTCCTGCTGCAATGAGAGGAGCTTAAATGTGTTTTATTTAGCTTGAATTATTTTTCAGGGAAAGAGCTTGACACACCCTCTGTGGCCTACGTCATTGCTGTATAAAATATATTCCACAAAAGTAGAGTGGGTAGATTTTCATGAGAATCCACATTTACACGCAAACAAAATGAGGGTTATATATATATATATATATATATATATATATATATATAGCTGAAACTCAGATATCTGCAATATACTGCAAGTGAAAAAGGACGGTACACATAGAGAATGTAAGCAGCACATGTCTAAGTCAATTTATTTTATTCACAATTTATTTTATTCACTAATTTTCTCTAGAATTTCTGGCAGAGCATTTCAGAAATCTTTTTTGTTAATTGTAAACGTTACCACACCCCCAGTATGCAAAAAACAAAAAACTCTCAGTCTCTACAGCAACCTTGTAAAATGGCGCGACCACATTTATGAACGATTGATTTATTAACATGGCTGCTGCGAGGGCCCTATTTCTGTTGTGACCAGTCATTAGCAGCAGCAGAGATTTTTTTATTTTATTTAAATGACTAACCTAAGGTAGAGGGTATATGTGGGGAGGGTGCGTGGCAGTGACGCCCTGCCACTGCAGGGAGGCCCAGCGTTTGACAGGCAGGCCTTTGTGTTCGCCTCCGCGCTCAGAGGGAGACAGAGACCTTGCCTGCGGCGCTCCCTCCAGCGCCACCACCGCCGCCGCTGCCGCTCCCGCCTCGGTGCGGTGCCCACGGTGCGCAGACACGCCAGTGCGCGGCAGCGCTCTCAGTCCTGCCGGCTGCGTGACAGTTTTCCGCGTTCAGCGAGCCAGTCTCTGCCATTTCCCTTCCCCTTCGCGTCAGACTCAGTCACGTCAGGCTGTCTCAGTGTAGACGCAGCGCGCTGTTAATTCATTTGAGTTTGAGCACCTTTTGTCGTTAGCATCATATTTCCTTGTGGCTCTGTTATGGTAATCAAAGACGTTACCGCAGCAAGGTGTGAAGTGTGCCACCGTACAAGAGTATTGAAAAAAAACCTTTTATTAAAGGAATCTTAAATCTTAAAACAAGTATGAGGTCAATACTGTATCTGAACACAATATTTGATTTTTCCTGTTTGTCGGAGATAAAAAAACTTTTCATCCTGTGAGAGCAACCCAGTCAGTCACACCCACCAGCACTGATGAATTAAAGAGATGTGTGAGATATCTTCTGTTAGAGCCGGTGTGGTCCTTCCACGAGCAGACCAGTGACACGCACCTTTCTTTGAAGGCTCCAGACATGAAATCAGCACTCTCCTACCTGTTTGTCTTTAAATTTTGAGTTCTCCTTTAATCCACCTTTAAGACAGGGAAAAGAAGCTTAGCGGTGTTCTTCCAGTGCTACAAATCCACTTACTTCAGCCCATGAAAGCTGTAATGTACTTCTCAAGAGATTAGCCTAGCTCACCCCTGAGCAGACCTTTCTGGATGGGAAAGAGTACTATGGCTCCTGATGCTTCTCTGCACGGGGGGCTCTGTTGCACAGAAATTATAAACAAAAAAAATCATTGAGTTAATCTTAATGTCTGCAGCAAGTCACTGTTTTCAGGTCATTGTTTTTTATTTAAGTTCTGAGATCTGATTGGTAACCTGCCAATAATCTGTCACCATGATCCCTGAGATGGAAATAGCCCTCCAGTATGAAGAATTATCATCTCTTTCAGGATTTATGAGCATGGACCTTGACGTGTATTGGAAAAATTAAGCAACAAGACTTAATGTGGCAGCCACAGAAAATGGATTTGTTTTATTGTGGCAAAAAGAAATAGCATTCATGTTTTTTGTGCGTATATTTTCAGTGCGAACAGAGAAACCACTTTTTTTTTTGTTGTGTGTACTTGGCAGCCTGAACTACTAAATCAGAGCAAGTGAAGGACTGATTAATCTGTTGAACATGTGATGACACTGAAAGATTCTGCTGCTAAAAGTCTTACCTTTTTAATTCTTTACTTTCCTTTGAATGGAAACAAATAAATACTCATTTTTACACAAGTCAGATATTTAAATTGAAATATTTAATATTCATGAAGAAGCTTGAGGTGTATATTAAGGCACATTCATTTGCTGTAAAGATTAAATCCTATATACATTTACATACAGTATGTATTCCAAAGCATTTAATTAATTTACAGCCAGATGGTTTTAAGCAAAGTTTGGAATGGAACCTCATTAAGAGAAATGCGTGACTACAGAGTTGCTCGGCAGCACTTTGTGTATTTGCATAGAAGTTACAAAAGGCATTATGTTGAGTCATGTTGTACAAGTTGCACTTCAGATGGTATTACATGCATTGATCCTGGGATTAGAGTGAAGTCCGTGTCACACGGTTTTCTCCAGAGACAGGAAATAGGCACGAAAAAGAAACCCCATTAGACCCACCTGTGTTCTTTTTTTATCACCGATACACACACTTTAATAAAATCAGCATTCCAGCGATTGAGTCAATCGCTTAAAAAATGTGATTGTATTTATGCCCACTGTGGTGCAAAGTGATTTGTAATTTGAAAGGAAATACGATTTCAGTTCTCAAGTGGGCGTCTTTGAGAATTGCAAGCAATGTGAAAGAATAATTTTCCATTATCAGTAAACAATGTAAAAATTAAGCTAAAATTCAATGTCTAATCAACACGCAATTCTTCACGATTTCTACCCATTAATCAAAGCAAAGAACTGGATAATTAAAAATGGCGTATAACTGGTATGCAAGGCATGACTAGAATAACTGCAATCAAGACAAAAAAGGCAAATATGCAAATATCAGCCATTATCTATTTGTTCTTTTCAATTGACCCATTATTTAAATTGAACAATAAAATTAAACTTTTCTGTATTTTTTCCAACCTCTGAACATTTGGTATCTGCAGGGGGAAAAAAATAGATGAAAGTAAGAATTTACTCAGAATTTGTCCTTTGAGTAGTGTCTTTTCAAAGCATTCAGCTGTGTAGCACTAGTGTGCTCCAGTGCTAACAGACAGTAATTGGCATCGCTGCGGTAACAGCGAAGGAGTCCCTCTGTAAGTGTTTGCCGCACATTAACCTTTGACCCTTTCCCTTTCATCTGGTTGCTAAGTTACAGCTAACTGCTCTGTGTTTGTCATCTCAGAGGATAAAGCCCATCCAGAAAGATTCCAGAGCGTTCGGATACTTCTTCAAGCTGCTTCAGTCCCTTGACAGAGCCCATCACAATCTACTAAACTCATCTCTTCAAGTTCCCCCCAAAAGGCCCAAGGCAGGAATCGCAGCTTCTGCATATCGTGCCTTGTTCCCTATTTATTTGTGGACTGAATAAAGTTGGCTATCAATACAATTGGCACCTTTCCGCTCTCTCTATATTAAGTGAAAAAATTAAGCAATAAATCAATCACTGCACCCAGCAGGTGCCCTTACAGATTGATAATTACCCTTGACACAATAAAGAGACCCCCAACACCACCGGGAGTGGTGCTGTCAAGCAGAGCGATCTCCTGTGATAGCTTGATGTCTGCCTTCAGCTTGTTACCACGCACTGTCATATGAAAATCAGAATAAATTCCTCATTAGGTTGCCCTGGTAAACAGGCTCTGAAAAGATCAGGTCTGCTGTTCCATCTGCCCCCCTCCCTCCCTCCCCCCCTCCTTCCCCTTCCCCTTCCTCCACCCCCACCCTCCAGTCCCTACCCTCTCTTCTGTCTCAGCGATTGGCAAAGGAAATCAATGGGCTGTGAGCAAATCTGCAGGCCTCTCTGGCTCTCTCCTCGATGCGATGTAATGGCAAGTGACAGAAGTTAAGTGTTTCTCAAACCTACACTTATAAAAAAAAAAAAAAAAAACTGGGAAGAGCAGAGCAGCTATTTTGAGGCATATGTGTGAGTACAGGCATATCTCTGGGCTTGGAGACAGTTGCTCCATCCAGCAAATACCCTGTGGCATATTGTTGTACTTACAGATTTCCCCAGAGCTTGCTGTACCCTTTCGTCTCAGCTTGTCACTAGTCAGGCCAAATAAAGGAAATGAGAAATGAGACAAAAACTCAGCACAAAATCACAGAATGCAAACAGACAACCTCTGTATCTGATGCAGTGAAGGCCGTGCTCAATTGAGAAACCTGGGCAGCACGATTAGCTTAGAATATATTGCTTTTCAAAGATTTCTTAGCAGGAAAAAGGCTTCAATCAATGCAGAATGTGTATTTTTCTACTGATCGGCTTCAAAAGGTCTTGTATAGCTGAGAACAATTTTTTAATGCTTGACAGCTCTGGCAAAGAACAGTCTTAACAGAATAGCTCTGACTGACATGGGCTCGTTCCAGTCAATACCGTGCACTTCATTAAAGAGTTTGCACTGCGAACCCCTGCTGAGTTCACTTGTTCTTGCAATGGAGGTGCTGGTGTCAAACAGCAATTCTTGTCTCAAAAAAGAGAAAGGAGATGTACAATACCGGTCTGAACTGGATGATCTGTTGCAAGATCAGACCAGAAAAGAGTGCGTCATACAGGATCAGCTTAAAGGCTTTAGAATGATGGTTCAGATATGGTTGTTAGTGGCTAAAAGGCATACTTTAGCTTTCACTCCTTGTGTGGAGTAGCATAAGTGCTTTAAGTGTCAGAGGAGTGGGTATTGTAATAGAAAATCAGAGTGGGTACACCTCAGGTAAGTTTTATTGATTTCATTTACTTTCTGGGTAACAGTACTACTCTGTGAAAAATTCAAATCAGACATCTTCTCTGCTCTCAGCTCTCCTTTCGTGAACGTTCAACATCTCTACTGGAACATGCATCAAATTACCACTTTTAACTAGTAGTTTTTTCTCTTAAGATCAGCTCCCACAGTAGATAACTATGTTCTTCAGTAGTTTTTTTTTCTCATGAAATTAGCTCCCACAGTAGATAACTATGTTAGTCATGATATAGGTCCTCACTGTACTACATAACAACCAAGCCAGCAGGTGGCATTAGTGTGACCAGTGTCTAATGACCTGAGGATTTACGCCATATGGAAGAGTTCAGTGGCTCTCTTTCATTTAAGCTGAGCATCATTGGCTCTCAGCATACCACAGAATTCCCAACTGTCGTTTATACAAATAATTTATTAATTTACCATGGTAACTGCTCAGAGAACCCCTGGTGTTGTAGGCTAATCATAACTGCAGCTTAAAGTATGCAGGGCTAGCCTGTCCGCAGTTCGTATTGCCCAAGTGGCTGGGACTGTAGGTGTTTTCTTTTTTTGGGCTACTTTAATTGTCTAGGCGCAAGATCAGACATACTCTAGTAGTGCAAAATGCATCTACTTGTGAAAAGCATATCAGACAGACTTCAGACTCCAGAATGCAGAATCAAATTGTTTTTGTTCTGCTTCTTCCCTGATGGTTTTTGTTACAACTCTGCCTGTTGACCTCAAACACTTTTTGACCTTTTAGCTGGTTAGTCAAAACTTACCAGGGTTGGTAGGTATGTTTGGATGGCTGAACTCTTGGAGCAGATTTGATACCTGGTGGTACAGTAGAGTTCATGACAGCCCCAGCCCCCTGTTTGTCGTACAGTTGCAAAATGCTACACCTCATGAGGAACAAGCTTACCTCAATGACCCATAAACTGCACCAGGGTAAAACATTTTCCGTTGTTTTTAATTTGATTATTTTTATTTTAAAAAATGCTTCTTTTACAAAAATGAACCTACTTGCAAAAACATTGGTATGGTGCACCTATGGGCTCACTGCTTGGAGCTATATTCTTATAACTTTACGGCTTGACTTTGGAAAAACAAATAAAACTTTTAAAGTTTTAAAATAAGAGTTTTCAAAAAAAAAAGGTACCATTTTCAGGGCAATGAACAAGAAGGGCCCAGGGTGCTAGAGATCACGCAGTGGTTGGTTTCCCAACAGGGTCTTTGCCCCAGGCCTATGGAGTATAGGCCATCAATTTTGGTAATGGGTGTCAGGTGCCTTGATTTGCAATGAGCCACAGCTGCTACCTTGCCTGTGAGTGGGCTTGACACTGTCCTTGAACCGCCAGTCATCTCAGGTAGCCGAAACACCTGAGGTTCTGGGAGCAGCCCTCACCGCTCTTGCACCACCCTTCCTGGCATCACAGAATCTATGTACTACAGGGGTGGCCAACCCCGGTCCTGGCGAGCCGCAGGGTCTGCGGGTTTTTGTTTTGACCTTAAATACAACAACCACTTACATGTGCGAACAATACAAAAATATCTATATGTACACATTTGGCCAGAAATGTGGTGGAATTACGAACATATTCTCAGTCCAGTAAGCGAACTTGTTTATGTCTAGGGGTGGTCTCTCTTAGTACGGGCCACGTTCCTTAAGCTTGAAGCTCAGCTACAGTAATGCCCTCGAGTGTACGTGCTGGGCTCACGACACTACAGTGCGCGCTCACTGATCGTGAGCTTTCATGGCGTCCGGCTTTTCCCTCCGCGCAGGTGCCATTTTAGATGCACGCGTCGGCTCTGTCAGTTCAGGCTTCCGGTACTGCAGTACCGCAGTTCGATGGGAAAGAATCACAGTGCTGGCAGCGTGCGATCAATTCACTCACCACGATGGGAGCTGCCTCACCGTAAACCTCGCTCCAGTCTGGGTTTAGCGTGGTGCGCAGATCCTCCAGCCAGATGGCAAAAGACGAAAAAGGAAAAGGAGATGCGGTAAACCAAACAGACAATTGCACTTAGGCTAATTGACACAATTTGGCATAGTCACGCTTTGGTTTCAGTTCGGGATATAAGCCACCGGAAAATGCATGCTCTCGCCCTTCCTTTCCTATTAGCATGCGCTGCAATAAAGCAGCTTTCCCACCTACACTACGCTACGGCTAATTCCTCACTTCACATGGTTCCTTGCGGTGGACAGCCAGACTGAAACAATTTCAACATGCTGCTACACTCCTCCGATATCAGAGTATGCATGGAGCCATGTCAACTCATTAATCAAGATTTTACACACTGACTATAATCATTAAAATGTTGTTTCCTAATAAATAAAGACCAAATCAATTAGTCACAGACCATGGGTCATGAGCACTGGAAAGTGCTTTTCTGTCAAGGCAATAAAAGGACTGACCTTCTGATAAATCCCCTTAGAGGAAGAAATGCTATTCTTTATTGGACCCACTTTCCCACTGTTTAGAAAAGGGCAACTAAACATTCATTCAGATGAGCCTCTTCTGTTTTTCAAAATATTTTCCACAATGCAGGAATTATTACAGTGAAAGTTTTTTCCCTTGGTTTGAATGCAGGATAATGGTGCGGCGTTCCATTTTTTATTCTGTGTTTGATTCAAGGTCTCTTAGAAAATCTTTGTAGTTTTTGCTTCTGCTCTTGCGCTTCACCCAGCTATATGCCGTCTGTCTGACAAGCACACACAAATAGTTGAAGCCACATATTTTTTGATGGTATCATGGAACATTGACTTCTACTATGAAGTAGTTCTGCATTTATAAACAGAACCTGGGTCAATTCAATAAGTGATTAATTATTTTATTTTTTGCCATTGTGCAAGTCTTCTGTATATCCCAAATTCACAGTATTCTGATTTTTACCGAATGAAACCGAATTCTGCCAGTGGTCATCGATTCAGCGCCGTCTCTGTCTCGTCTCATACTTTTAATCGTATGAACGCGATGTGCTCGAACGCACTTTCTTAGCTCAGTTTGGCCTGAGATCAAGACATGCAATAGGAGACGCTAATGATTTGCAGTGTGTGTGATCATTACTGAAATGGGACGTGGAGGTTTATTTGTCCAGCAGACAGGTTCAAGGGGGAGGCGTCGCATTCACTGCTCGAGCAGTGAGTCCGCGGCATATTCATGGACATTTGTCACTCTGTGTCCTAGGATCGCTCTACGGGGCGTTATTCATTACACTGATTTCTTAAACTGCCAGCCGCACAAGCAGACTTCTGACGTGTGGCAGTTAGCATCACAGACGCTGATGTCATACTGTGACTCGACTAACTTTTCTGAAATGTGTACCATCATGTGAGCCTGGGCTCATGTTTTCCTTGGACAGACATCAAAGCTATCAATGGGAGGCATCAAGGGCCAGGGCAGTACAGAGACAGAACCATTATTTATGCTGCATACCATGTCTGTAAGAAGAGGTTATTTAGTAAAAATCGGTGTCCATCAATTACTTTATGTACAGACCGCATACAAGGGACATACTGCATATTTATTTCCAGAACACATGCACATTAAGTAATGTGTAATCCCACATATCTGATTCTCGTACATCCTAAATATGGGATTATCCAATGTCATGCATTCTCCCTACCATAGCTCAAATTGCAATGCCAATATGATCTAGCATACTTCTTAAAACTAAGTGGGTATTGTGGGTTAAATGAATTTGAAAGTACATTTATACATAGCTAAAGTAACCAGGCAAATAAAATAAGCCTAGTGTTTAAAAAAAAAAAAACAAACAAAAAAAAACCATAATGTTTCTGTCACACACCAGCATGACGCCCATAGGAGGGAAACACTGGTGGTTGCCACATGGAGAGAGAGAGAACGCACCCACACAAACACAAAATTAAATACATTTTTAATTTAAATGCATTTAAAATTAAATAAACGGACACCTTCACCCTTCTTCTCACGGGCAAAAACAATAAACTAAAACAACAAGCTAAAATAACAAAGACAAAAGAAAGTAAAACAGAGTGACAACTTTTCAGTTCCCCGCTTGTAGTTGGCTAGATTTTCACCAGCTCCTCCCACTTTTCAGTGGCGGATTACTTTTTCCATCTTGTTAAAAGAAACAAAACTGAAATGCAACTCAAATAAATAAACACACTCTTGGTGTGAACTCCCGGCCCCAGCCCCGAACTGTGGAGAGCAGCACACCTTAAAGCACCTGGGCTGATTAGCTAACGCAGCCCAGGTGCGTGTGCTCTCTCCACCAGCCGGCGCAGCCGAGACCAATCCGCCTCTCCGGCGGACCGAATGCTACAGTTTATTAACATGATAATTAGCAATACAAACAAAATGGCGTGTGACAAAAATGGGAAAATTGGAATGATCAAGGATTTTACCCCCCACTTCAACAATGCATTGAACGCTGAAGGGTAGGCTAAACTGCAAAGTGCGCGCTCCAGTAATACCGTTTTCTTGTCATTAGCCAAATGAAATTGAGAAAGTTAAATGCTGTGTGACACCCCTGGAAGGGACAGAATAGATAGGCAGGGAAATGCAGTTTGGACTGGCATATTTATTGGTTGATAAAAATTAACAAATACTTTGCCATTCACCCTCACGGGATTCTGATAATGAACTAGAACAAGTAAATGAAATAAAACCAACAAAACCACACAAATGTTTTTTCAGCAAGACAAACTAGACTTTTGGGCTCTCTTGTGCACACAGTCCCTGATTTCAAATGGCTACTGCAAAAAAGAAACACTTCTAAACCCTTGGGCTGATTAGGCAGTGCAACCCCAGGTGCCTCTGCCACTTTAACCACTAGGCTTGGTCACAGCTGGCCACATAAGAATGAGCTTCAACTTTTAATTCTTCATCAAGTATTCACACTATAGAACATTTGCATTTACCAGGTGCAGTAATCCCTGTTCACCTGTCCATTGCAAGAAATAAATTATGTTTATGTCGTGTGGCGGCTCACTTGCTGAACAGGTGAAAATGAATGCACGTGCAGTACAGATGCAGTCACTGCTTTATCAAGATAGTTTATTGCATGCTCAGATGAAGATGTGGTGGCCCTTGAAGTGGAGAGCGGTGGTGCAAATATGCTGTCTACGTTCCTGCTGAGCGCGAGAGCAGAGTGTGAGTTGCACCAGCTGCTCTTTTCATCTACCGGTGAGCTAGGTCCATCTGCCTGGGCTGTTAAGATGAGAGAGATTGTCTCATCAGCTTCAGCACAAGAAATGAGGTCACAGTGTGTTATACCGGTAAATTCTGAACCAAAAACAATGCATATTTGTGGTTCATCTTTACCATCCCTGGTATTATATGTCTTTTTTTTGTATTGTATTGGAATATAGAAACAATTGCATGTAAAAAAAAATATATGATAGTAAATGGACATCAGTGTAATATAATTACTATTGACCTGGGCCTGTCAGTTTGAGTCAATGCTCGGGTGCTGCTATTGTACTGAGATGTTTTTACCTCAATCGCTTCGGTGTAATGCCAGCTAAAAAATAAATCTGGTGTAAGTTGTGTATGTCTGCTGAACAGCAGTAATATCATGTCACAGTTGTCCCCCTGCTGCTTCCTTCAATGTTTTAAAAGACTACAAACATATTATTTGTGCATTGTATATTATTTGCGCATTTGCCTTTGAGAAATCCTCTTCATAAAGTTTTTCAAACTGACATGCATGACATCTTCATTTGAAAATTTTAATGTGGAGCAGACTCAAGGAGAAAGAGTGTTTTTGTAAATTCTTGTTATCAAAGCTAAGCTGACAACCTCCTTGGTCTCCAAACATCACACAGCCCCATTGTAAAACACATCAAAAAATGGCACTGTGACAGTGATCTGTCTATTAACCTAAAGGAAGGTTCTGGATTGTCTCACCTACAGTTTTTTTCCCATTAAGTGCCGGGACTGAGATCAGCTTTGTTCAGTTTATTTTGTTGACGTTACCAGAAATCCCCAATCTTAAAGGAATGGGACTGCTGTGATAAGGCTTGTCAGTGTTATTTATCATTAGCTTGATCTCCTGAAGGGACAATAAGAGTCTCTCTCTCTCTCTCTCTCTCTCTCTCTCTCTCTCTCTCTCTCTCTCTCTCTCTCTCTCTCTCTCTCTCGTTCTTTCTGTTTATTTATCTTTTACTGACAGTAATTATTAATAAATCTTTCAGCAATACATACTGTTAGTATAATACATAAGTACATAATTGAACTATAATTTTACATTTGCGCTGCTTGTATACAGTTACTGAATTGAGTTTTGGATATTCCTAGTATGTCTCATAAGTTTCCCCTATATTTTCCACAAATGTTGTTGCCTTCAGGAATGTTCTTATTTTTGCTAGACTGAAAGGTCATTGCTTTAAATGAGAAAATGCCACATTGGTTCACAGTGTTCATGCAGTGCAAAGAGCCATACCTTACCGCACCTTACTGCACTAGACATCAAGGTGTGTTCTTGATGTCAAGAAACGAAAGTCAAGAAAATATCCGAGAAAAGAAGGCCATGTCAGATAATAAATATAATCTATGATTAGCTGGACTTCAAGAAGCACATTACTTGCAGATTCCTCCTGTACAACATCAGGAGGATTGGACCATACCTGGCCACTTATTTCACCTGGCTACTCATCCAGGCCATGACAATCTCCCATCTAGTTCATTACAACTCCTTTTCGCAAGCCTATCAGCCTGTGCCAAACAGCCACCGCAACTCAATCAGAACACTGCTGCAAAAGCAGCGTTTCTTCAACCTTCCGAAGTTCTCACATGTCACTGCCCTGCTGAGGTCACTCCACTGTTACCGGTTGCCGCCAGGGTACGGTCCAAATTCCTGACTCTGGCCTACACTGCAGCCAACAGGACAGCCCCCTCCTACAGGCAGGGCATAATTCAACCCTTCACCCCAGCTGGATTCACTCCACTCTGCTGAAGCGAGGCGACTGGGAGTTTTTGTCATCGAGGTGAATGGTTCTCACTCGTCCTGACCACGGAGCTTTTCCACCCTAGGTGCCCAGTGATGGAACAGCATTCCTCTACAAACCACTCAGTCACTGCCCATTTTCTGCCCTGGTCTGAAGACGCATCTCTTCAGACTGTACCTTGACTAACTCTAGCACTAACACATCTAGGATCACTCATATCTCTTGTATCCTTGTATTTTGATCTTCTAGCACTTTCATTTTACACTTTTATCTTCATCCAGCACTTTTATGTTGCACGTTATTTTGATGGTGTAGCACTTCATCATATATCTTGTAATCATGCCTCACTTCTAGTTTGTCTTGCCATTATTCTACTGACTTAGTCTATGCTGACTTTGTGAGCTAGACTTGATGTCCATGGCTATGGATAACTGATACTTGATGAGAATTGAACTTTCTCGGACCTGCGTTCTGTGGTTGTTCCAATGACCTTCAGTATGCATTTATTGTACAACGCTTTGGATAAAAGCATCTGCCAAATAAAATGTTATGTAAATATTATTATAATCTATATATCAAAATATAATCGTGTACAATCTAGAAATAGTATCTTATCTATGATGGAATACATTGAAATGCAAGTCATATTTACAAGTATCCTCACTAGAATGTTATTCAGAAAGTTGATTCTAGAAGACTGTTTGCCATTATGAGGGAATGGAAGTTGGTTTTAGCATGTGCATAGTTATTTTAAACCATATTGTATGTAGGTGTCAGCCAGTTAGCAGCAGTAAAATTGTCTATATTGCTAGACTGTGATGTGCTTGGAAGTGTGAATCTGGCTTAATGACAGTAACTAGTACTCAGATTCTCAAGTGTGTTTCTCATTGTTATAAGCAGGTTCTCAATTCACAGCACATTTTATGGATTATTTAAATTAATGCTGATAGGGGGGTGATGGTTGAGAAGTTGCTCAGAGGGAAGGCTATATTCATTACAATTAATAAGGCTTGTGCTGATGCTTGCTGCATTTTCTATAACATCAAACACAATCAGGAAGGCAAAAATGCATTACTGACGCAGAGGTCCCAGTGAGTTTTTATTTATTTATTTATTTATTCAGTATTATATTCATAATAATGGAACCAAGAATCAGTTATCTGGGAATTCACAAATAGGCATATGAAAACAGAACAAGCATGGTTTCCATTGTAAAAACCCTTGCAATTCAGATAATTTGATTCTGCTCTTGTATGCATGAACACATACACGTGTGCAAAAACACTTTTCAGTGTTCAGACTCACGCATCAATTCTCTCTCTCTCTCTCTCTCTCTCTCTCTGTCTCTCTCTCAAACACACACACACACACACATTCTGCCTGTTTAATTCTCAGAAATACATACCGCCCCATTCACCTGCAGGGCCGTTCTCTCGAAAGACATGAGGAACACCTCTGACCTTTAAAGCTACTGAAATGCTGTGTAGCTGTAGGATGCAGATCCATGGGCACTAGACCACTACCGTGGATTGATAAAAGGTATGGTCTGTAGAAGTCTGAAACCATTGCCTCTTACAGCAGTGTTGGGCTTTATGACAAAAAGCTTCAGCAGTCTGTAGGTTTGAGCTGTTATAGATGCCAGACTCCAGTTCTCCGTATGTGCCAAAGGTCAAATTCCCTCAAACTGTTTCAAGTTTCATTTATTCACTGAATGATCTGGAAACATACACTCTGACCAGACCTCTGAATAACGTATTTCTGTTATGAAAGTTTGAGTATTGCATTCTGACTAATGTCCAAAGGTATGTGAGGTAAAGTTTTGTTGTACCCTTTTTGTTGACTCCTCAACTCATTTATTACTACTGCTGGTATTCCCAATAAACATAATGATCCTCTGAAACAAATTAATCATTTTGAACATGTTGTGCCAGTGTGTATCAATTCTGCAAGTCTATTTGCATAAGATTGAACTTCAGAGTATCATGGATATCCGTGGCCTTAGAAATACGATGTGAAAACAGCACCATTTTCTGGAATTAATTAGATAGAAAGGCTATGCTGTTGTAGATATTTTATTCAAGCAGAAGAAATACAATTCAACTCCCATGATGACCTCTCTCTGTCCACCTCACCCAGAAGCGTGAGGAAACAAATAATTCTCAATTATACTCCTTGTTTAAGGAGCTGAGGCTTCAAAAATAATAGCTCCCACAGATGAGTGGATTCCACACAGTTTTGCATAGGTCTTCATCCACGACACGATTTAAACTCACTACCCATGACTGCTCCTCACCCACCCTCATTGCACCATGAAAAATGAAGAGGGGCCTCTGATAATTATGAGGCTTCATCACGAAAGAAAATAGATCTCCCATAAAAATGTAAAACAGGCTGTGCGTTCGTGCACAAGGGGGGGGGGGGGGTGTGGGGAGGGGCTCCTCTGCAGCTGCGTCTGTACTGGGAGAGGGAGGAGCCAGCACCACAGACACAGATCAGCCGGCGCCCAGCAGGGAGGCCGGACGGCCATCGCGGGCAAAATCCCGCCCCCTAATTCGAGCCACCGCAGTCTCTTCATTAGGCATCTACGGCACGTTCGGCACGTCTGAGGAAATCACTTCCGCTCCCAGGACGGGGACAGACTCTTTCACACCCCTCATTGTGCCTTTTCCCGTTCCAATTCACCACAACGCGCGGTTCTGCATCCGACCGCCTGAGTAATAACAATCATAAAAAGATTAGATTCTTCCTCAGATCAAACTGATCTTATCTTCATGGCAGTTTCATCTAGTCACGGTTGCAGTTTACTGCTTTCCATTTGATCATGTGCAGGAATTTCTGAGCATGCTCTGTGGAAATTGGGCCATATATATATTCTTTGGATTAGTGCCATATTAATTGTGCTTCTTGGTTTTCTATCTCTTGAAGGTGATTTAAATCCTTCCACCTTCTTTAAAACTGGATTTTATAGTCTCTCTCATCCTCTAAGATGTCTGACTTTGAAGTCTTATTTTGGTGGAGAGGAGTGAAGGATGGAAAATGTATTTTACCTCAATGTCCAAAGTCTTGTTTGGGCCGTGGTTCTTAAGCAGGACATTAAGCAGTTCAGAAGGAGAAAAACTGCTTAATTCCTCTGTTAAATGTATGCAGATCATTTTCCAAAGAACCCACAGGAGAAGCACTCTGAAATGCTTTTAGAATTATTGCATGTAAACATACACTGTCAAAATCATCATGCCACACAGAAAAAGAAGGACAAAAATAGCCTACATGAGGGTTGCAGCTTTTTTCTTTTAATCACTATAATCCTGTCAGATGTAAAATGGGATCTGCATTAGGATCAAACCAAATAGTCCAGTGGCTTAGCAGTATCTTATATGTTCATATATTATCCTGTCAGGGGTATTTTGGTGACAGTTTACTTCAACTATATTCCATGGAGCTGACATTACACTGGCATAAACATGGCATAACACCTATCAACTGCTCAAGACAGCATGTTGCAGATTGTGAGAAATGTCATTACAAGCTGAATTCACTTTGTCAAGGTTCTCTTTAAACTGTAAAATTCACTTGCATACATTATGCTAGTGTTATGATGATGTCATGAGCCATATGTCATGGCTGCTAATGGAAGTCTTATGCCAGTATGGCAGGATTACATGTATATACATGGGTAATGGGTGACAAATTAAAGTAAAAACCAACACAAAGAGTCTTAGTTAGGTACTCGGCCACCATAAGCTGCCAGAACAGATTCAATGCCCCCTTGGCATAGATTCTACAAGTCTCTGGAACTCTAATGGAGGGATGGAGCACCATTCTTTCAAAAGATTTTCCCTCATTTGGTGTTTTTATGATGGTGGTGAAGAGTGCTGTACAGTGTAACACATCAGTCAAAAATCTCCAATATGAGCCCCCTTTCAAAATCTTTTCTTTTCTTCTTGCCATCTTGATTCAAAATTGAGGTCAACTGGGCCTGCTCAGCGTTTTGTACATGGCACAGAAAATGATAGGATGTTATTTGCTTAATTGTATCATGCAGTATGCATCTGTATGGAAGCATCTGCATTTGTTATGTTTCTCCACTAATTTCTTCAGATATTCCCTTTAATTTGTCACCCATCTATACATTTATAGGGCATAGACATAAACATGAAAAACAACAAAGAAAGAACAATATCAGGACATCATGCATCAAACGGTAATGAGACAAATGCAACTTCACACAGCAAAAGGGCATTGTCAAATCCACAAGGTCACCAAAAAGAACAAAGTGATCAATCATCAGATTACTGAGAAATAAATATAGTTGGCCGCAACTCAGATCAAATTCTTTGTTGTTTTTTTTCAAGATGGAAGTTATCATTGGTTGAGTAGCATCAAGGCCACATCTGACCTTTTCAACAAACCGTATGATTCATTCTCAAATGCTACTGAAGAGATCCTTTGACAGCACAGAAATTTCTCAGAAATTTCTGTAAATCCTGATGATCTGTCATACACAAGATGTCTGCTCCCCACGGAAAAGAGCAGAATAGAGGAAAGAGCACTGAATGTTGTTGGCAGCGGGAATCAGAGAGTGAGAGAGAAAGAGAGAGAGGAGATAGAGAGACCGTGTGTTTGTCTAAGATCAATAATTTCACTATGTGCAGAATATTGAAAGCACTATGCAAAATGTATTTCAAGAATTTCTTTAAAAAAAAGATAATGGCAGACAGGAGATGAATTGATGGGACCTATGAGAAAATAGTGTAGTGATCAACTTCATAGAGTCCAAGTGGGCCTTGCTAACACTCATGCTTCTTTAGTAAACAACAGATCAAGCAAGTATGCCCCCTGACCCCCCTTTTGATAATGTAGCTAGACAATGTTCTATGATCAGTGAACATCACAGTGTACAATATATTGTTTCAAGACAAACTTTAAAGAAATAAAAACAGACACGTTTTAATTTAGTAATACAATTTGAGCACGCTCTATTTCTAACAATGTTCTGTTAAATTAAAGGCAAAATTCAGGCTACGCAATAAAGACATTTTCTCTTATCAGGCTAAGAGGTTAATGATAGAGTGCCATTTAATAAAAAATATTTGCCTTCTGATAAGTCAATTGTTTTTTGTGGACCTAAAAACCAAGTCAGAAAATTAGTTTGATCTCTAACTGTTCTTGTTGCAGAGAAGTTTATTACGCAAGTATTGAACCATAATAAAGCTTCTAAAAGATGCTTCTGGTTTGTTGGCAAATCTCAGGAGCCCCAGGGGGGCATGCTAAATTACAGGGAATTGAAAATGGTCCATATTCGGGGAAAATGTCCAACCCTGCTAGCCAAAAATGAAAGCCCATTTCTAACAGATTCCTACTCTACGTAGAATGTATGGGCTTAAGAACGGTCTTCAGAAACTGTCAATATGAAACTGTTAGATGAACATCCAGCATGAAATCAGCCCTGTGTTTTGCTACATTGCAGCACACGTTCCTCGCACACTCTGTAAGGTCCCTGAAGTGCTAATCAAGCTGGTTTAGATCACACCAAGCCTTCCAGAGTCGGCCGTACAGGCCTGAGTCTGGTTGTTTCCAAGGAACCGTGATCATACAGAGTAGTGCAGTGAAATACAGAAAGGTCTTTGCTTCATTAAAAAGAAGAGGCTGGCACTTGTCCATAAGACTTCAGAATGTGGGTGTGTACTGAGGAAGACAGAAGTGAGTTGAGTGGCCATTGTAGGTAGTTCATCATAAGCAGTCAGTCAGTGCGATTGCTATGATGCTTCACTCCTAACTTTTAGCAACGGCTAAAATGAATATATTTTTATACACAGTTGACATCCTGGGCTATGTTTTCCAGAATCAATGTTACATGGCGCATGGGCATAGTCTATGGCCTTTCGAAGTCACCAGATCTCAGCCCAGTTGAACACCTATGGGTAATTTTGGACCAACATGTTAGACAGCGCTCTCCACCAACATCATCTAAACACAAAATGTTTTCAAGTTTGCAATCTGTAATACAACATGAATTCAAATGTCTCTATATTTTCATGTTCACATTTACATTTGATTATAATCTTTCATTTTTTGGTTATTTTGGTTACCTCTAAATTCAGTGTCTTATACCAGCTTTTCAATTAGATTTTACTTCAGGGGGAATAGGGCTCATTCTAGGTTACATTTGCTATTATTATCTATACAAGTTGTAATCTGATCTTTTTTCTTTTTTTGAATAAAGCCACAGTTATACTGCACCACAGCAGCTGAAAACTTAATTTTCCTTCCTTAAATCAGTTACTTCTTTAATTAAACAGAGTAATCAACGTGCAGTGTGAAAATAATTGAAATGTAGTCTGAAATTATTTTCCGTAATTTGTTAATTTAATAGTCTGAAAGCTATATGAGCATTTGCATATTTTTAATTAAATGTCTTGAATTTCAAAATAATCTCAAATAACTTTCCAGTTCCTATATTTACGCATTAATGTTTGTCCTTGACTTGTCAGTACAGAGTACTTATTGTTTATTCAATATGTTGTAACTTTCCTTTTTGTTCAAAAAGGCATATCAGTACATTTGAGGACAGAAAGGGCAAAAATATGGGAAACAGGTGTAATAATAAATTCAACAGAATTTCAACAGATTTGTATACAATGTTGTCTGTAGGGATTTCTATTTACTCTTGACTTATATGCTGCCTGTTATGCTACACTATCAGATTTACCTCAGCCAATCAGGCATGAGTGAAGTGGTTGTCATGGCAGCAAACTGCCAGGCTGCTGCAGAGTTGCTGACAGAGCAAAGTGAGCATACTGCCTAAATGTTGAGTGGCTCAGTGTCATAACGTTCCTCTATGAGGGAGATGCATTGGCATGTGTAAGAAGAACCATGTCTGTATGCTTGTGAGACTGTATAGGGACTGTATGAGTGCAGGATGTGGGAACATTGCCATTTGAAGAAACTCTCCATGACTGCGCAAAAATCAGTGTAGATAAATTTGAATATTTACAGGAAAATGAAATGACAAAGAACTGATACGGGCTGGTCAAGCAAATTTATCCTTGTTTCTGACGTGTGTGTGTGTGTGTGTGTGTGTGTGTGTCTGTGTGTGTGTGTGTGTGTGTCCTGTGAGTTGGGGGAAGGAGAAGGTATTTACAAGTTCTCATAAATGTCAAACATGTATCGGGGGCGACGACACCAGTTAAGATTATTTAGATTCTACAAGCATTCGTTCAGAATGTCTGTGCATTTTTATATTTAAATGGCTCCACAAATGGATGTCAGAAAGAATGGCTTAGATTCCACCAGGCATCTGGGTGAGATCTGAGAGGAATACTCAATGACGTACTGGGTCTTGCAGTACAAAGATAAGGGAGAAGGGGGTAATGAGAAGGATATGTGGGTCAATTACAATTAATAAATTACAATTGCAACCATGACTTAAGAATGAATGCAAATGACACTGATTTAATCGATTTCAATTACAGCACACTTTATCTGTTACTGAATACAAAATAGCAACGCGATTGCTAATACTGTGACTGTCATTCAGCAGTTCTGAGTTTTTTTTTAATGAGTGGTAATGTGCTCTTCAAGTTGTGAAATTACATCAGTCACTATGCTTTGTATTACGAGATCTGTCCTTATTTATCTCATCAAGCAGATTTAATTATAATCATTGAAAATAAAACACTATCAGTTCTAGGAGCTAATACATCCTCACCATACCAACCCCAACAACCCCTCCACCCTCCCAAACACCACCACCCAGAGAGCACATTAGTTATTTTTGACTGGTATTTGATAAAAACGCTCTTGAATTAGCATTGTGTAAGAGCACCATTAGTCCGCCGCTCCGGTCCCAGGGGACGGGTCACAGCCCCCGTGCTACGGAGGGACGGGGTCAAAGGTCGGTATTCAGCAGGGACCGCTCCTCTGATTTGTATTCCTCCCGTGGAGAACACGGGAACACGAGTGCCTAGGGACACAGGGCTTCATGAAAGCAACCAGGGAAACGCACCGGCCATTTAGATGCTGGCCTCTCATTAGCACACAGCGAACATGTGGATGTCCTGAGGGCTGCATTGGGTATGAGGAGATGAATGTCAGTTTAATGTCTGTGTCTTTAGCATCCAGTATTAACTGGCCTCCACACAGAGGACTGAGGTCTGCAGTAGTCCAGTGCTGTAGTTGCATCAAATGCATTTGGTTGACATGGTACATGGATACGTACATTATCATATTCTTTCATTCTCAAATGATTTTCTGAGGTCTTTTATGAGCTTCGGTGTTTTTGCCTGAAAGGTTGTCTGTGTGTTCCAATCACTTTGAGAGACACTTATGCTTTAAATTGACAAGACATGCAGGGATGAGCACAATCTATTCTCATACTTTTCTATTACTATATCTATATCTTACTATGTGTTGCTGTATGTTACTATATCAAAAATACCAGCTGCCACAGCCCATCAGTAGATTGTCATTAGTTCCCGGTGACAGTAAAAGGGTTTTCTGCTCCGCTTCTTTTGAAGCAATTTGTAAACTACATTTTTATTTGTTAAATGCTCTAGGTATTTACAAGACTTATGGTATTTATGCAAACTCAAGAACCCTCCAATCTGTTTCATGTTTCTGGTTTTGAGTATCAGCTGGAGTGTCCTATTATATAAATCTGCAATTCAGATTGAGGAAATTACACTGATTTTAAGATTAGTCGAGACTTTGATAATAACTAACACACAATGAAAACAATCCTTTTTATATATTTGCACTGTACTGCATTAACACGCATCCAGATTTAAAGCCTTCTCACACAGAGCAGACACATCATTAGCTCGTCTGCAGCCTTGTCTTCCGCTCGCCAACGTGCAAGTACAAAGTGAAAACAATAAACCATCAAAATGGACTACAAAAGTAGCCACATGATTATGGAGCCCAGAACTCATCCAAACACTGTAATTGTCCATTAAAGCTTCTTACTTTTGCCCGTTCATGTTTGATTAGCTACATGGTATATTGGAACTGGAATAGCAAAAAGACTGAGCTCTCGGGGTGTGAAAGTAGGTGCAGGCTAAGGCATTCAGACCCCATTCAGCGTGACTCCCCTTCCCATCAGTAGATTGGGGGGGGGGGGGGGGGGGGGGGGGGGGGAGTAGTAGGAGGGGGGGTAAAGATGATGAATTGTACAAGTCATGCTCTCCACGAAAAAGCAACAGTGATATTGCAAATAAAGTGTTCCAATTGCAGTCACCAGAAGTGCTTTAAAAATATTTTAAATTGCTTTGACAAATTTGGGTATTTTGCATTTTGGTACATTTACTATTTCTCACTATAGGTTAATGGTTAGATGTTTATGTATGTGAATTAATGCTTTTGCTGTGCTTGGTTATTTGTATCATACTATTACAGTACTTTGGTAATATTCATGAAAAGGATCTAAATCCTAACCATGCATGTGCATACTTTTATGTCTAAGGTTCATAATAATATGTTAGTCTCATAAACAATGTCATTTTTATCATATTTCTAAGGGGGTTTCAAAAAAACAAAGATGAATGTATTTGTTTTTTGAATGTATTTTTTCATCAATGATTTTTCTGTTCATCTGTTTAACCCCACTGAGCTGCTTTTTTCCTTTGCAGTGCAATCCCTCAGCAAATGAATAGCCGATAATGTAATCTGCATTATTGCGCTTATGTGCTTGGCAAATGCGATGATGACTGGGTCTAATGACTTCCTGAGAGTGTGTTCACCTGCCCACTCCAATCGAAATGCAGGGTTTACTGTGGAGCGCAAAGGAACGCTTATTTTATGTAAGTGAGCTGCACTGGGGCGCTCTTGCATACTCTCCTGGCTGCAGTAAAACACTCCTTTATCAGGCTCTGTCTGTCTGGTCCCTCCGCGGGCAATGCTTAGCAGAGCCGGGGAGGGAGGGGGACTGGGCAGTGCGGCGTTCGGATATCAATTGTGTAATTGAGGGGTCTGAATAGTCCAGAGGCCCCCCCCCCCTCCCCCTTTCACCGTCTCAGTGTGGAGGTATTTACTGAGTGTGGGAGAGCTGTGGGCAGCTAATCTCACACAAAGGCATTTGCACATCTTTCATAGGAAATTTGTGACAATTTCTAAGAAATAGCCGGTTCCATTCATGTCAGCACAATGAAAATGAGCCAGTCCTCACAGTTTTTATTTTATCACACATTGAAATTGCACCATAGTAGAACACTGCAGTCCATATCATGTAAATTGGCAGCAGGCCTATGATTGCTTTACGGAGATGTGAAACAGAGTGGGTAATCTTTATCATTAAAGAATTGAATTGTTAAATAAGCAGGCTTATTAACTTAAGCCAAAGGATTTTGATTCCCCCCTGAAAATTATTTAAGCATGAGTATGTCTTGGCATTACTAAAGACTCTTCCTATGGCAAGACTATAATTGTGTCAAGTTTATTAAAACTGTTTGGTTAATAACCCAGTGGTTTTCAATGGCAAGGCTAACCCAATCCTGTATGCTCCATGTTCACCCCACTCCATGCCCCTAGCCCAAACAGTCTCCCTACCTCCTTTCTCATCTATCATCTCTTTGGCCCTGAGGATGGGAACCTCCCCAGCAGGCTGTTTGGTAACCCACATTTCATAAGCTCACCCCCCGCCCCCCCCCCCCACCCCCACACCACATCCCGCTCCATCCCCTGCAGTTAAATTGTGGTAATGAATTGTTCACAGGTGCTTTTAATGAGGTTCAGAGCATCTCTGGGTGCTGGGCTCGCCAGCGCGGGCCAATTGGAATGGAACAGACGCATTCGTCAGTCCCTCAGTCGCCCCCATTGCTCGCCAAGCCCAGTTTAATGATAGTCATTACACTTGCTTGGCCTTAATAGCCAAAACACATGGGACCCCAGCAGGGGGAGGAAGGGGTGTTGGGACAGATGGGTCGGGAGGGGGGAGGGTTGAGGGTACCATTGCCTGTAGTCCCGAGATGAATCATGTGGCATCTGAGGCTGCTTGCTATGCCATACTGATAAAGGGGTAAATGTGAGCTTGTGCAGATTTCCGACAGGAGAGGAATTTCGTCAGTGGGGGGGGGGGGGGGCATCCAGTGTGAGCGATTGTGGTGTTAAGGACTGTCATTTTCCAAATCCTGCCAGGCTGCCTCGCTCCCCATAGGCTTAAAGGTTATTCCCTGACAAACTACTCAAATGTTCATTATTCATATGTCAGGTAATTTCCGGGTAATCTCGCAATTATTTGGCTGTGCACACGCTCATTACGATTTATTAAATGACACTACTTCCTGCCAGTATATTGTATGTGAAAAAAGCGCAAGGGCTAATCAGCATTTAACATTATCAGAGGAAATCAAGCCCGAACATTTTAGCCTCTCACTCCGGATTAGTTGTCCAGTGTTTGTAAAAAAAAAAAAGGAAAACCTATTCAGTGACTTGAAAAGAGAAAATGATTGGACACATTGCTAGAATGTTTATGTTTGCACACACAGTAAGTAGCAGCCTTTCCTTCACTGCTTGACACACATGTATATTAGGTACAGGGCCCTTTCCACTGATAAAGATTTATTTTAACCTGACATGGTCTGATGAAATTATTTCTATAGCTCGAATCAGGTAATATAGACAGTATTTATATAATAGTTCTGACAACAGACTTCCATCTCACACCAACAAGTCTCCAATGGCTCAGAGTGAAATAAGTCATGTTTACATTGCAAGGCTCTCAAGAATGGAAGTATATTTTTAGTTCAAAGGTTACTTAATACAGTTTTCATGTTCAAAAATAGCTTTGCCTAGTGTTTGAGCTACACATGCATTTTCAAGTTTCCCTTGTTCCATTTTACAAAGACGGGTGATGCGGGAATGGAGTTGTCTTATTGCTATCCTCCCAGAAGGATTGCCCTATTTCTTTAAATCAGTTCAGTTTATCCAATTGTAGATGGCATACAGAAGGGATATTGTAGATGGGAAGAAGGTACAAAGCCATGAAAAAGTTTGCCCCTTTCCTGATATTTGTCACATTGAATCGTTTCAGATTTTTTTGACAAAATGTAATATTAGACAAAGGGAAACTGAGTAAACACAAAACAATACATTTTTGAATTATTATTCTCTTTATTTAATGATAAAAGTTATCAAACACCCATATCACCCATGTGAAAAAGTAATTACCCCCTTAGTTACCTGATCGACCAATTAGCCAAATTTAATAATTAGATTCAGCTGATTGAACACAGGTGGGCTTGTTTGCAGACGGCCCTGTTGAATCTAAACGTCACTCATATTGAACCTTAGAATCAGAGTGAAGTAGTCACCATAATGTTTCTACACGTGATCATGAGAAATTACATAAGAGATGAGGGGAAAAACAATGGGGAAAAACAAATATATCAAGGAAGCATTGGCTGCAGTTCTTGTGGGTAAATGTGGTGCAACCAATCAATAAGTTTAAAGGGGGCGATTACTTTTTCACGTGTGTGATATGGGTGTTTACTAACTTTTTTTCATTAAATAAACGAAATAATAATGTAAAAAATGTGTTTTGTGTTTGCTCTGGTTCCCTTTTTTTAATATTGTATTTTGTCTGATGATCTGAAACCATTCAGTGTGACAAATTTACAAAAATAGAGAAAATCAGGAAGGGGGTAAATACATTTTCACGGCACTGTAAATGTCCTTGAAGGCAAATATGACTCTTCAGCCGATTGGATTGACAGACATTCACTTAATAAAGTTTCATGATCCATTCAAAAAGTTTTACTTTCCAGTTTAAATAAAGTTCTCTTTTCACTATCTCTGTTAACTTTGAGAGCAGTAACGAATGACCCATATTCACAGGAACCAGAATATAATGACAAATTTATCACGGTAAGGATCCAAAAAGAATAAGGATTGTACGTTTAAATAATTAAAAGCATGCCAGTGGTTTTCTGAGTATATTCTTCAATATACATCTCAGAGTGCTTTAGTCATACAAAATCTAGGTAAAAATTCAAGCTCAATTCAATGTTTTCCCTGAACTCTGATTGACTGATATATGCATTATATTTTTTTAATGGTCACACATTGTGGACACTGATGTTCAGTACATTATTTGAATAATTTAAGAATAGTGAATAATGTACGTGCTAACGCTCTTTACTGAACCATTATTATTGTTTCATTGCACACTACTTGTAAGACCAGCATGTTTCAAATGACTTTATTCTTACAAGCACTGTATTAAGTAGAACGCATTCAAGTGAATGCAATCCATAAACTTGGGTAATGAAAATGTATTCATAAATCACAGGCATTTTGTTAGTAACATAGCATTAGTGAATAAAGCCATGCTAATTGTCAGCACAGTTTTTGGTTATAGTACTTTACAATGAAATTATCTTCAATGTATTTTTAGGAATAAAACTTTATGATGCAAGCTCAATACATAATATAATAGTAAGACATCTTATTTTGATTTTGAGTAGGTTTTTACCAAAGTTATGCTGCTGAACGTATGACCACACATGTCACGACTACTAAGCAAACATTGAAAACAAATGAACCATTCTGTGATTTGCAGCATTCATATATCAACATTTTTCTTTTGTAATGTTGTTCAGTGTAAAAGGGATACTTTACTTTGCACTGTAGTTTAGTATTTTGCTATATATAAATATAACCATAAATAAAACCATAGAAAATATTTTCAACCAAAATATTTTCTTAATTCCATTCTACACTAATGTTAAACAGTGGGAACCTTAAACCTGCCAACTACAGTATGTGAAATGCTTCTCCACAAATGGTCCAAATCTCAAAGCTACAAATCTAAACTGTAATTGATATCTGTATGTAGGTTTTTTTTGTTTTTTTTGTATTTTGTTCAAAAATTAATCAGATATTTCACGTCTCACTCATTTAGTGTTCCCATCAGGCAGGCTTTGAGGTCCTTGCTCTTTCCACGCTGGCACGGACTCCAGGTACAAAACAGCTGACACAATGTTGCCACGGGAAAGCGCTTCTTTTTTCACCCCGTGTCATTTGACGGCCTCGGCTCATTTGCAGTCTAATGCCGCGGTGGCACAGTCTGGCGAGCCCGGTTTGCATTGGTCAGGAGGGCACCCCGCGCCGCACTGGCACAGATCGACTCAATTAGCCTGCTGGGAAGGGGAGGCGGAGCCGAGAGGAGGGCACTGGAAACACGACAGCTGCCAAAAGATCGCTCTCCTAGCGGGGCCATTGTCACTTCATTGAGTTTGTTTTATTTTGCGATTGTTTGGGTCCTTTGTTTGTAGATAAGCCATCTGGAAAATTAGTTAGGAACGATAAACGCTCAGCGATCTTTTTTTTTTTTTTTGCATCTCGGGCTTAATTTTAATCTTTTAAAGAGGAACATCAGAGCTGATCCTGTCAATGTAAATATCTAATAGGTTCAAAGCTGAAATAAGACTACAGCCCCTCACTCTGAGGCTCACTTTGTGAAAAATGTGCAGAGCTTCCACTCTAAGACCGAGACCACAGCAATCAGAAAAAATAATTTGCTGCAGATGTTTGAAGTAATGAATGTATAATTATAATGTCAACTCTGTATATTATTTTCTGACTGGTTTAATTAGCCCTTTGATTCTCAGCGTCAGCACTTTCAATACTATGCAGCAGTGTGCTATGCTGTAGTAACAAAAGGTAGCTGTATTCCACATAGAAGCCAAGACCATTGCAGTATGATGGTCTATCTTTTGGCTGATACATTCAACACCAGACTGCCTGCAATGCTGCACAGTCCTCACTGTGTGAAATGTAGCTTTACCGCAATAAGGCTACATTTTCTAATAAACTATGCTCCAGTTATTCTTGGTCTGTCATTTTTCCTTGAAAAAAAAAAAATGTGATTGCAGCTGGATTTTGGTCTTGTCAAAAGCAAAACTCCAAAGATAGAAATATTTCTCAAATGACTGAAAACATAGCTATTTGTCATCCTAGTTATAGAATGGTGTCTTGTTTATGGCTCCTGGAGGTAATTTATTGTTACTTTGCGAGTCACACGCGTCTTGAAACATTACATTAAAACGCTGCCTCATCATTCTGAGTTCATTCCCCATCTCTTGGCAGTGTTTAAATGGATTAACGATGATTATTTCAATTAGCCATCAAAGAAGGAGGCACATAATCATTACTGTGCAACCGCTTTCATAACAAATTTTTTAATGGTTTGTCCCATTTGGCGTCATTTAATATCCTGACAATTAATGTTTTGATACCTAGTACATATCTGGATATCTGACACAAATTAGAGACAAATTGTTGACAGGGGAAAGTGTTAAGATGATTTCTGGATGTGCGTACTCCTCCCAAGCCCCAGTGCCGAGCATTTAAAAAGAAATGCTGGATGGAGGCAAAATAATGTGCCCGGAGATTTCGGACATCTTCGTTTTGAATGAAATGATGTCGATGCTATAGGGTTAAAGGCAGTCATGGATGTGACTGTGTTCATTTGGAGCGTCAATGTAGACGTCTTAGCACCAGGATCTCAGCTTTAGACGGATGAGCAGACGATGTGCCTCTTGCTCACCGTTGCCTCAAGGTTGTTCACCAGACAGTGAGGGACAACCTCACCGCGCGAGTGGAATCCTAAGCGCCGCACAAGTCTTGAAAATCCTAAAGACCGGTGTTTAATTCAAATTCTGTAATAAGGCTGCGCTCATGCATCACAGTATTTTAGCAATTTTAAGTCATTTATATTCAGCTTCACCCCCTACTACCTGGGGAAGCTGTATTAGCATGTAAATAAATATAATTTCATGTCTCCACAAGTCTGCAGTGGTAAGATATGAGGTGCGGGACTACTGTGTTTAAGCACTGCCTGTGAAGATGCACATACTCTTTATTTTTCCGAGATTACAGTGTGGACCCACTCAGGAGATGTCCTTAGAGTCAGCTGGATTTTATTTTTAGTGAACCTAACTGCATCTTTTATCCTTGGAGGAAATAGACTCCTTCGCAGAAAAGGTGGGATGTCGTTATGACTTGTGTAAAGGAGTCAATACGGGTGTTTGGGAACTGTAAGGGCAGTTAACGGAGACCATGCATGTATGTACACATGTTCAGTGTAGCCTATAGCTCTTCAGTGGGACCTATGATGATATCTCACAGAAGGAAAAGCTTCGATCACTGTAATAAGATGAGTGGAATGATGTGGCATTTCTCCTTTACAAGCTAGTCGTCAGTTGTGGTTCAGGGAACAACCTGACTGGAATTTCTCCACTTTTGGATGAGTGCATCACAATTTCACACAATAGAACACATACATTTAAAAAAAAAAAATCTGTTGCCTAGTCACAAGAATCCTAACAATCTTTGGAACCTGTACACAATGCACAATGATTTATTCATTTCATATGCTGCCAGTCTGGAAAGAATACCTGATTAATGTTTCATATGTAGTCAGTTTGTATAGTTGGTTTTTCTGAGCTGTATATAGAAATATCCAAACTAAATATTATGACAAGGAATGATAAAAATGTATATTATCTTCATTTGTACAATTACTATGAAGTGATAATGGACTGAATTAGTTCTAAGATTTAATTCTCTTTTTTTAATAAAATCCTTTTAAAAAAAAAATCTGTGCCTATTTTATTACATTTCCCTCAGGCAAGCTGCTGACATGTAGAAGAAAATGCACATACAAAAGAACAATTGTGTTTCAGATAATGAGGCATTAAATAAAACTAGTATAAAATTCATTTAAGGAAGTACAGCTTTTTGTTAGCAAGATAGAATCATTTTCTTCCGCAAAAGATATGATCACAAGGAAATCTCATTTTAGCTCTAATTCAAACGTTTACAGTCGGCAAAGCTTGAAGAAAGTCCCCAGCAAACCCTTGAGTCTCGCCGATATGATGGTTTACTATGCCGGATTAACCTACATCTTCAAGCATAGCACTCAGAACATTTCATCATGGCTGCCGTATTTACTCATTTGGCAGTGAATTGTTCAGAGTGCTCTGAAAAGTTAATTAGGGGCAAACAGATTGCTTTCTGGCTGCGTTGACCCAGTTCTGCTGCAGTCCCTCTCCTAACAGTATATTTAATGAGCACACTCGCGAGGTCCAGAACCGTGAGCCTCGCATCATCAGGAAATCATTGTTTTCTGTTTTTATTTTGGTCCAGCATTTGCCAGTGTAACTGGGAAACTGCGAAGCCCACAAATCAGTTCATTACGTTTGACATTAATTATATTGTGCTAGAATGCAAAAAAAAAAACCCAACTTGAATCCCATTGTTTTAACAACAGATAGTTGTGCGCAAGATAAGACTCAAATAATAATTCATTTGGGAGCTGATCCCTGAATACCTGTGTTGGAAAATTAACAGGATTTAATGAGTGGTTGTCATACCTTGACTGCCTCCTGATGACTAACAGCAATTTATCCGTGGCTTCACAAAACATTCAATTTGCACGGATTTGACATGACGATCGTATCTCTTTGCGCATGATTAATGAAACAGACAAATTCTAAACAGTGGTGATTTGTGAGTTAATGAGAGACTCAGAGGATTCGTAGGGCCTGGATTTAAAATGGAATGCTACGAGCTGCTCTCTCAATGCACTTCTCTTTATTTCCCAAGGTGAATTCCCGCAGATAAAGAAGCATTGATATGGAAACCAGCCGTGGTGAAGCTAAGGTAAGTTATTTTGTATTTGATGTATTTCTAGGTGCTTACAAAGTGTCAGAGCTTGCCTTAAAAAAAAACTAACAAACAAAAAAAAAAAACAATGGCAAAATACATACCCACTACTTATTACCAACATACTGTTGGAACATATGTTTTATTTATTATTTATTTATTTATTTATCAGATGTGGGGCTGCTTATATCTGATTCCCACGCATGCACGAACCACACAGCCACGTTGTTAGAGTATAGACTAGGGATGGTGCCGAATACAAGTACCAAATTCGGCATGTTTGGCAACACTCTCCACAAATAATTCTCCACAAAAGTTTTCTCCTCCCGAATTTGGCCAAAATTATTTGGATTCGGATCTTTTCTCCCATCTCTTTGATGTGATTCGCTCAGAAGTCAACACCAAGTTTCTTAATTACACACACACACCCACACACACACCAACAGAGAGACAGTTTCCTTTAACACTAGATAGGCCAGAGCGGCACCATCTTGCTTTGGAAACTTTATAATAAAAATTACTCCAATGCCGTAAATGCTATATCCTCCTCCTTCCACGACTTTCCTAAATATCTGGGCTCAAAATAACTATGGTTTAACAATATGAAAAAATAGACTATGTCAAGAAATACAGGCAGTTTGTGCCATTTTCTTCACACCCCCCCGACAATAGACAGCAGGTGCGAATGTTGACATGGAGTTTCCCAATCAAGCGCTATCAAAACTAACTTTGCACAAATAATCACAAAAAAATCATTCACTGCAATCCCCTGAAGAAATTGATAAAGCCTTTTGTGTGGGGATGAATAATTGTGGACGCTGTAGTCATAGAAACTGAGACTTTCAGTATACAGAATAGAACAGCTAGCCTACATGACAACTGCGTGAAATGTAACCGATTTGTGTGCGTGCAGTCTCAGCAAGCCACCAAGGCTGCGTGTTGTCTGTGGAAGGAGAAGGGAGGGAGAAATGTGCTGAATTCGTTATGACCAAACAAAATACTTTTTGTATTTCTACTTTTTCCATTTTGTTATGTCATGTACTTTTTAGCGCTTTTCTCAGTGTTCCAGTAAAATGCCTCCATACATTTTTCCTTAAACTACATAACAAAACTGTTATAATTTATAAATACAAATGTACACTTTTTTTACCTTTTTATTTCAGACTCATCTAAAAAGAGGTCCATAACAGGTTTTGCTACTCAAATTGATCGAGTTGTGTCCTTTATTTCAAGAAAGTAGTTTTGCAGTATTTGATTTCATAATCTTTATCAAATTAGGTTGTTACTGGCGCAGAAATCGATGCCGTAATGCTGGATAAATCTGACACCGCTGCCAGCTCATGTGCAGAAGCTTGTCTTCACAAAATACAACTTGGGGAAGTTTGAGCATAATAGCTGAAGATGTATTCCACCCAGGGAAGCTTTTTGATTTTTGATTTAATTTATCCAAGCTTATGCAAAGCAAACATACAGTTAAAGTAGGGCTTCAACAAAGAGGGGAGAACAAATATTAACAAAAAAAGCAATAAAACATGTTGGCCTTATATTGTCTAGTTTTTAAAATTTTATTTCATTAGGAATTCATTGCATAAAGTAGTTCATATTGAAGATGAGAAACTATATTTTGAATTATAAAAGCCGTGAAGCTCATCCATCCACCACTGAATAGTGCCTTAACTGAATGAACCATCCAGGAGCACCAAACATGCTTTTTAAAATAATAATAATAATAATAATAATGACTCATTCCTAAGTGAGGTGAGCCTTATGATGTGTTTCACACACCGCTTGCAGGGATTATTTCCAAAAGATGAGGTTCCTTTTTGTTTTTCAGAGAAAGTGATGTTCTGCTGTTCACGTCATCGTTTCCATATAAGAGGTACTGTGTTAGCTTGGATGCCCTGAGGTCAAGTACATTTAAGAAGTGTGCAATCTAAATCTTATTATAGAAAACAAAGGTTTAGGCCATTAGAAAAGTAGTGAAGTAGCATATAATCACCAATGTTAAAAAATGAATGAGAGCAGCATGCATAAAAAGGCTTTCCTGAATAATTCATCCTAAAAAACTGAAATTGTGTTGTCAAACTATACATTAAGTTTTCACTAATACTTGTTCTGGGTAGCGGTAAGCCAGGAAATATTATGACAGTGGGTGGATTAAAAGGTCAGGGTGAAGGCGCAGAATAAAAAATTTATTTTGATTAATGCAAGTTCCATTGCTGCAAATATTATAGGTAACTCACTTGGGTGGAATGACATTACTGTCTAAGGTTTTCCCATGCAAAGCACAGCTAGAGTAGCTTCTCTGCAATACAGAAGGCGCATGCATTGAACATTCAGACATCAGCTGCAGTTGGGGCCGCATAGGTTGAGAGAGGAAATGTGTACGCATTGTTTTAATGGAACTGGATGGATTATCTCTAGGGCATTAACTCACATGACTACATCTTGATAAAAGGATAAACATGTATGGCGTTTTCGTGTGTGTTGTGTTTCCATTTGCATTGAGCTTTCTTTCATCTACGTGCACAAACCTGTCGTCCATGTTATATTCAAGACGTGACCTTTCGCAATGTTTTTTTCCTCTTTGTGTGGCACAGCAAAGCTCTTTTTTTTAAAGGTAAAGCACTTTGTATGTAAAGGCAGCAATAAAAGAAACCTACAATGTCATATCGCATTGCCATAATGATATTTAACAGTGCTGCCTTCTCTTTGTGCCTGTTGAAGCACCAACATTAGATATACATGTATTTGTTCTCAAATATATGTTGAACACATGAAAGCACATGCATAGGCACAATTTTTTCTTTTTTAAAGTTGATGAAACTTAATTAAAACTTCAGGAGACATTCCAACTCTTTATGCTTTTGAGAAAAATATAGAAACACATTAATGGGAAATATGAAAGATGACCATCTCATGAGAAAACCTGATTAAACAAGAAATATGTCAATGACATGACTGTATTTGTTGAGATAACCCTCAAGCCTTTATTCTCACACTCCTATTATTATTATTATTATTATTAATAATGTTGTCTTCATATACCATTGTGACACAGTATGTATCATCTTCTAAATACAAACCACTTTATGAAACTTGACCTCTATGCTTTGTGTAATGGACAAATGGGTTGGCCAGTTAATCTAAACATTTCCTTCTACACAGAAAGATGGTGACATCACTGAGCCCTCACTCCGCTTTGTACCCTGCATCAACTCTCACTGAGAATGAATTTTTTCATCTTCGTAACGTTGCACGACTCTGACCATTCCTCATGCTCAAAGATGCTGACACCCTGGTCCACGCATTCATAACCTCCCAGCTCGATTACTGTAATGCGCTTTTCTGCGGTGTTCCTGGCAAAACAGTCCAAAGACTGCAATATGTCACAGTGCTCACCCACAGCCACCCAGAAATCAGCCTACATCATCCCCCATCCTCTGTCAGCTGCAATGGTTACCCATTTCCTCACACATTGCTACAAAACCCGTCTCACCACTTACAAAACACTACACCCTTCCTACCTCACTGAACTCCTCTTCCCCTACACCCCTGCACTCACCCTCAGGTCTAGACTACTGGTGGTCCCCCAAACCAGACTGTCCTCTATGGGGGGGTTGGGTTGGGTTGGGTTGAGGCCCAAACTCTGGTATACTCTAGCGCAACATCTCCCTATTCAAATCCCACTTACAAACCTACCTCTTAACCCAACACCATTTCCCTCACTTTGCACCCTATTCTCACTCTCTTCTCCTATCTTTGGTTTTGCTTGTTCATTTAATTATTCATTTGTTGTTTCTTCTTGTATGTTTTCTGTTAAATATTGTTTTTATCCTGTTCTCTGCAAAGTGACCCTGCATTTTGATAAAGGTACTATGTTGTTATTATTACTATATATGATAGTGTAGCAATTGTGCTGGGGTGTGGACAGCTGGACAATAGGTAGAGGACACTATTTTTAAATGATCCTTTCTAACAGAAATACCTTTCGGCAGCACTGCCCTCTACTTTCATGTCAATTAAACAGATTTGATTTTATTTCAAGAAGACGCAAACCCTCCAATCCACTGTGATGCATGCATGAGTGAAGACTCTTGGGCATATTGGATTGATATGTTATCAGCCATGAAGGACTGTCCATAACTTCAGGATTTTTAAACATAGAAAATGTCATAAGCCCCTCCTGTATCTTATCTGAATCATATGTATGTGTTTTTGAGGCTGTGTAATCTTACATTACAGGCAATCTTGCTGCAAATCAGAGGGCACACTCGATCCTTTTAACAGTAATGACCTGTTTTTTATGTTGATATTTCAGATTGGTACAGTGGGAAGGGAGCTTATGCTTGTGGGGAGGGGGCGGGGGGGAGTTAGGGGGATTAAAATCTAGGGGAAAAACAGCTCTGCATAAACAAAGTGTGGGAGCTAAACATGATGTTTCCACTGGAAACAGCAAAGATGGAGAGCACGTCCATCTGTGGAGCCACCGGGATTACTGTACTGCAAGGCAGGGCCACATGGCAGTGTGTGGATCTGCATGCTATCTGCACCACCAAGCTTACAGCAGCGAGATTTGGACACACAAAGGCGGGATCTTGGGAGGGACAGCTGACTCCCTGGCTTCTCTTTGTTCACATTGAGCGTGTGCTCGGTGTTCAAAATCTCTCGGATGCTACATCGCACCAGACCAGCAACTGAGACTGAGAAAAACAAGAATGTGCTCATTTCTACAACTGCATCTTTTCTGAGATCCTACATGCTCCTTGTTTCCAAGAGCTGCCTGGTCAACTTCCCATTGTGCTCTGGTGCTTCATGGCCACAAAATGGCTCAATCCTCTGCCCCCCTCTACAATGTCCAGGTCAGACATGCCCCTTTGATCCAGTCCCCTTCCATGCTGACATTTAAAACAGCGTGGACACCGTTTGAGGCAAAGGAAGAGTTGATTTTCCTTTCTGTGGAAATCACTTCGGCTTGGACACGGAGCAATCGATACCAAATAGTATTTAACCCCTGACATGGCATGAGTACAGAATCTCAGGGACCCGTAGCTGTCAGGTGCCTGATGTGGCTGGTCAATCAGGCTAGACCCCCTCTCTGTAGGTTCCTGCTGGGGGTATATAGGCTAGCGTTGGGAGAAGAAGGTCGCCACCTTTCATTTCCCCTTTTCCAGGGTGGAACAATGAGGACGGTGGTATGGGGGTCATTACTCACCCCACGACAATGATTGAAACTGACAAGGGCTTTCTAGGTGTTGCAGGTGTAATTGAAATCAATATGCTGCATGATGGGGTGACTCGCAGGGTTAAAATAAAAAGTCAGTCTGTGATGGAGGGTTAAGGAGCGGAGGCGTCTTTGCTTAATTGCTTCAAATATTTTAAGAAATGTCTCGGTGAAATTTGCTATCGAAACTTAATCACTTTACCTATTAATCAGCTGGTGATGTTCCAAATTTACTTTTCTGACAAACCAATACCATGGCTCCCTCTCTGTAGTCATGTGCATATTTTCATAAGGCTTAAGTCTCTTTTTCTCACACATTTTTTCACCTCCCCCATCTTTCTCTCCTCCTTAGTCCTTACAGACCCCCTCCCTCACTCGATCTGTCCCTGCCCATCTTGGATTTTGGCGTTGGGACTCTCACTTTCCACGCCCACTCCCCTCGCTCTCCCCCGAAACCGAGAAACCAGGACAAGGGGGTCTGGAAAGAGTTAATCCGTAGCTGGCCCTGTGATTGGCTGGCGAGTCGGTGGTTTGAGCCACCCTAAGAGAGAGGTAACTAGGCAACTTCAGCGAGCAGCGAAAAAGAGAGAAGGCAAAAAGAAGCGCTCAAATCCCAACACAGTTCAGCGATGATGGGAAGGATGTAGTCCAGTTTTTACTGAATGTTCCTGGGATGGGATACAGGATTACCTTTCTTTTAGAAACAGTATGGACCTCTGTAGACATCGCCAACGGGAGATAATTGGGTTTTAACAATGACAAGTATGGGAACCGAAAAATCGCACTTCAGTAAAAAGGTAAGAAACGAAACAGGTGCAACACCTGAGTTACAGTTTTAGTAATGTTAACGAAATTGGGTATGCATATTTGCGACGTCTATGTGTTTAAACGATTTCGGGCATTAGGTGACGGCTTCACATTGCCTGCAAATTAAGTTGCCATAGGCTAACAGAAATTGAAAAGCATAATACTGCATTGTGAGAATTAAGGATGTTGCTATGTTAAATACGAAGCCTCCATACGGTTTTAACATGCAAACTTGAAATAAATGTTACAGTGTATGAGAATGGCAATCGAATCGGCAGTTGCTTGCTGCATTGAAATTTTATGGCAGGTTTTCCCCTTGCCTGAATATACTGACGAAAGCTGTCTGTCTCATCTACTACCATTAAAATATTTTTGTACTTTGAATTTATTGTTTAACGGCGTTAAAACAACGTTGACTTTGATCGAAATGCATTTTCCCGTTTGTGAGCTTTTTTATTTCGTTTCAAATGCTGTGCAGCATATACCTTGTTTCAATTCCTGTGACGCTCTGCCGCTGCTCGGAATATATTTTGCATTTCCTCTGATGAGGCTGAATCAATTGATTAAAACGAAATGCATTGAGGTACTGGGTCCTAAAATGCCCCGTTCATTAAGTGTTGATGTAAAAATACATGTTTTATAAATCACAATTCAATGGGCAATGCTTACGCGAAAACGCCAGCGGACTCTTCAGTGGATTCATCAGTTTGCTTTGAGGTCCGCTGCATTTTAGACCCGCATAAATCATTAAGCAGAGCTGCGCGGTTGAATCGCAGTGAGGAGGGCTGCTGTAAAACCAGGGAAGAAAATTATTTCAAAACTGTACACGGCGCCGTATTTGTTTGTTTGACGTAGAGTTTTTGGGACAGTTGTTCCCAGTGCCTCATTTGCCTAAGATAAGAGTATGAAAGGATGATTTGATGTGACATCAGGCATATAGCCTACATTTTTTTTTTCCTGTGAGATCTGGGTTATGATCGCTCTGCCGGGGGGTCGGGGGAGTTTAGAATGAATGAGGACCTTGCTCTAATTGGGATGGAAAAAAACCCTGGCGCAAAAAGAGCGGGCAGAACCGAGGTCGTGGTGTGTGACTGCCAAGTGGCTGTAGTTGGCGTTTGAACTTCGTGAGAATCGGTCGAGCGCGCGCAAGACAATGAGATCACAGCATCTTGGGAATCGCAGGGTGCTGCAAGTACCAGGCAATTCAGTCATTTGTTGATTGTCCGGGGGAAAAAAATCTTTTGAATGTATATGCTAAGATTTTTGTATTTTTCTTATTTTTCACTTGAACAACACCATACAATCATCAAGTAAATTTAAGACTTAAGCCCATGGCCAGCTCAATGCAAAATACCTTCTTTTTGCAGGGTACACCGGAATAAGGAAGTATACACACATTACATTGCATAATTATGTAAGCAAATGATGCAGAGTTGCCTTACTTTAGTTTTGTTTTGTTCAGATACATATGATTGAATAATAATGATAATAATAATAATAATAATAATAATAATAAATAATTTTAGATTTAAATGAGTTAACTCTTATTAGTAAAGAGGGAGAATCCAGTTCATAGGTGAAGTGATACTTGGATCACTTTTTTTCATTGAATAATTTTTCCCTTTATCTCAGAATTATTTACTGCTGAGTATGAAGATTTAGGCCTCTGCAGACCTTAAAATACCCGTGTTCCATCTTGTGCTGCAACTATAGACTGTTATTTTCTATGATTATTTGCTTAACAGACAGCTTATCCCTGCTTTGTTGTGTATGTTCTGTGGCTTATTTGTATAAAATACATCCATTCTTATCATTAGTAGTCATGGTAACAGTGAATAGTAAAACAATTATGTAAATAAGAGTGTAAAATAACTAAAATTAATTTAATATTAGTGTCTGAATAGGGCATGAACCCATAATCCACAAATTCGGTATTTGGTATTCTAACTACTGCATCACATACTTGTTGATTTTTAGGTTACTGGGGGTCCTAGTGGTTATTTGAGGTAATAACGGAAGAAGAAAATAATGTATGATTTTATAATGAATAATCTGAATGCTGATTCAATGGTGACACATAGTTTACTTCGCATTTCCACATGAGTAACCCCGTTTTTTCTATCTGCCTGTGTCCCACTGCAGAGGCCTCGAACAACATGTTTTCTGCTGCATGTGGGGTCCTGCACAGTCTATCAGTGTTTAGGTGTTTCAGATTCATATTTCTTACAGGAAAAACTGGAAAAAAAAATCTTTTAGAAAAAAAAATCGGTTTCCTTGATTGTTGGTTTCCCATAGGTTTCCTGGATTGTTTCTCCTTGGCTTTTTGGCAATGCCGCAGTCTGATTGGCACGAAATCTTGGTTGAACAAGTGCCATGGGGTTGCCATATTGAGTCAATGTGTTGTCTCCCGAGTTTTCAGTTTTAATGGAGGAAAGGGCATTCACTTCAGATTGTCGGAGCCCAGCAGGCGAAAATGTATCTCCATAGAAACCCTTCATATTGTGTGTAAACCCACAAAGGAGACAGTGTTTCACTCTTTCACTCATTTATTCGTTTTACTTTCCATCCTTTGATTTGGAAAATGTAGCTGTGGGAAGGGTTTTTTAATGGGGAAAATTGTCTCATAGTACATTGTATAAAAAAAAACTGTTACTCCACCCAACTATTCCAAGTGCCTGACATCCTCTGCTCAACATACAGCGGAGTAAATTTTGGCATGTTCAACAATACATTGCTTTTGGTAAAGTCTTGTAATACAAAAAAAATCTCTCAGAAGACAAGCCGCTTTGTGACATGGATTGTACACACCTGAAACATTTGCTCATTATTACTTACTCATTAAATGCCTAATTTCTGCAAAATTATTTCAGTTTCCCACAAAATTATAATTATTCTGTTGTACTACAAACAACAGTCTCTCTTCTGGTTGTTCTCTAATTAGGATTGCTACCATCATCTAAATGCTATATCCTTAATAAAGTCAAGATGGCTTGCTATGTTTTTTGCGTTAGAAAAAGCAATAAAAATATAGCCTGCACTATCAAAACAAATAAAAATACACAAAAAAATACTCAAGTGTGTTTAAAAAGAAAAAATTCCCATCAACATACTCTACAGGTATGTAGTAACACAGTTTCTTTGGAATGGTCTCCTGTGTAACCTAACATTTTGGCATACCTCATAATGTTTACAGAATGTGTGCACTTGGGAACATTTTTTTCTTGCATTTCTATTGCACCCTCCCTGAGCTGTGCACATTTTTTTCCTTCCCTTTCCCTTATGAAGAACATGCATATTATCGACACAGGATCCTGTCCGTTGTACGCAAAATAGCCTCCTGACACACGTGTGTTATCGTGTGCTACCTGCTAGGTGTGGTGAGTCATCAGGCACATTACTTCTGCGCTGTGTCACAGTGTAAAACCCAGCAGCCTCTGGTTTCCCTCTGATTGCAGAGGGAGAGCAGAGCAGATTGGTGTAACTTATGGGAGCTGTTGGGACGATCACACCCTCTTTTCACATGTCACTGAAGACCACGGAAGGTGATTAATAGGAGGTGAGAAAAAAGGTGAATTCCTCTATGATTTATATGACAGATATTCTTATTCGGGGTGACTTACAGTACAAGGGCTTCTGAAGCAACTCAATGCAGAATATGAATTCTGTACAGATTAAAGATGGGTATTACAGCACAACCACCATTTGCTAATGTTGTACCAGAAAGATAATAATGTAGTGCAAATGACTTTAAGGTAGACACATACTGTGCCAGTCAAAATAATGTTCTCTTTGTTGTTATTTTGCTTATTTATGCTGGAAGGGATGGCAGCCATTTTAAATGTAGTCTCTTGCATTTGTGCAGTGATTTGAACAGGCAGAGCAACAAACTAGACTTTTCGATCACCTGCTGTGTTTAAGTTATTTTATAACGAGTCTTTCCTCTAAATTTTGGGTACTGCATTGTTGCAAAATATTTTTTTCAGTAATTGTATTTCTGTTTGACACTCATATAGAGCAAAACAGTTACAGGCCCATATTCCCCAAATAGAGAGCAAAAGCAGAGGAGCTGCGTTTCAGCAAACGCATCTCGCCAATGGAGGAGCATTGACTGCCGCTAACTGTCCTCCCTATTGATTTCCCAGCTTTGTGTGACATTATCAGGAACCTTAATTGGGTGTCAGGAATGCCTCTACTGAGAAATTAAAAGAAAAACTGGCAGAAGAGCTCGTGTGATATTTTCCCTCTAGGCAGCGAAGCTACAGTGATAGGAATGGTTGTGTGCCACTCTGTGTAGAATCTGGTCGGTTGCATATTTTTTATTTTCCTTTTTTTGGGTCGGAATTTGAGGCTTGGCAATTTGTGACTGTGTGTTCAATTGGATGAAACCAACAGACTATTAATCACTTGCTAACCCTCCATCAGATTGTTCTTAGAATTGATGATGCTTTCTGTGTGATCTATAGGAGGCAGGTAGCTATAATTGGTCCGTAACTTTGAAGCGTTAATTTCAAGCTTCACATTAGAGATAGGCCTATATGCAAGTTTGTGGCAGCGCCATGGCATGTTTGTGGGTTTGGGGCAGGAGGTGAGCAGTGGCACATGGGTAAAAGCATGCTGGGATATGCTCTGCTAATCTGCCTTCTAATCTTCTTAAAACACTGACAGCCTGTCTGTGGTCACTGAGTCTGAATCAGGAGTGCAGCAGACCTAACATCTGGACTGGATAGAGTGGGTCTCCTTCAGCTTAGAACATGCCAATACCGCCACACTAGGACTTAAAACCTCTTGCACTTGATTTGTGCAGGGCTGCCATTTATTCTATACTGTTTATGCTCTTAACCGCAATTAAATATTAAGTATAAGTGTTTCTCTTAAGCATTTCCTAGCTGGGGTACATCCTGATAACAGAGAAGCTACTCAGGAGGAAAAAAAAAATACTCTTGTTATTTTCCCATTTATTTTTGCACATTTATTATCCCGAATCAAGCTATTGTCAAGTTTACATACAGACATCTGAACAATGCATTTGAAGCCAGAACATAACTTTTGAGTTTGGGTGATGTATCCAGCTACATCCGTGCATTTTCTTCAACCTGCCAGCATTTGACATTGCGCAGAAAGTTAAAGGCTATTGCAAATCCGACGCCGAAACGAAGCATATGCAAGAGTCACAGCACATTAACGCTTCAATTAATTCACGTCCCTATTTCCTGAACAGAGGAGCCTGCAAAGAGTGCCTCCCCTGCCTTCTCTTGGGAGGCTGCACAAAGGTGCTGCATAGCATTCCAGAGCATTCGTTTCTAAAGCGTGTGGCGCTTTGCTGGGGCCCCAACGGTACGCCACGTCTCTTTTGACATTTTGATGCCGGTGTACCAGGGAAGCGAAAGAAAGCAAAAATAAATTACATTTTAATTTACGGTTTTCCCTCCTGCAAATTATTGGAAAAAAGAGCTGCGCTTACTTAAAAAAAAAATTTTTTTTTTTTGTGTTGCCACTTCTGCCATCACAAAAGAAAATTGATGCGGCCCGGTGCTGTACGCTTGGGTAGCGCGCTGTTGTTTTACATTTCCCAGTAGTGTGCTTCTTTTGGCTGAGCCGAACACTTATCGGCCCCTTTGTTGACGTCTTTTGTTCCTTCAGAATTACCAGAAACCTCTGAAGCTGAGACTGAAGAAGGCAAGAGGATGTCTCCCCAAAGATTTCAGCACTTGTTGTGCATCTTTTGTGTGCCTTTGCAAACCTTAATTAGTTGTGCTTTTGGTGTTCACATTCTTAAATATTGGTTTCCCTGAATAACATCAGAGTTGTTTTCTTTATGAAAAAAAGGACGCTACGTATCTGAACTTACTCGTTGGTCTTCTCGACCATATTTATATTCTCAGAGGCAGGATCGTTTTTTTACATTTTTATTCCTGAACAGTGGCTTAAAGAGTTCACATAAAGACCAGTGAAGTGGACACATTAGAGCTGCATTGTGCAGAAACTGGCCACGGATCACCGTGTTGCTCCGCTCACATAACAAATGGAATCTGACAGACTGCCAGGTCGAAACAAACTTTCAGTGGTCAACCACTTCTGGCTTGCAAAAAAAAAAAAAAAAAAAAAAAAAAGGTTTGTTGCCGTGGGAAACAGACTCATTGATGCGCTGTGTTACTGTGTCTTGAATGAAATTACTTCACAGTTCACTGCCGTCAGTGCTTCGCATGCTTCGCCATTATGCTCTCCCTGCCCAGCAGAAGCAGTCTGACGGAGTCCATTGCAAAAGCTATTATGTCTGAATCCTGCCATCGTGTTCTGCTGAAAACGAGTGTCAGGGTCCCTGCTCTCTGGACTCCTCCTGCTGTGCCGTGCCTGTTTGTAATCTTACTATCAGTCCCGTAGAGCGTATCTGACCGAGATGGTTACAACACAAATTAATAGACTGGCTTAAACTGAGAAAATGGCCTCGGCTGGATTGGTAACCCTCAGGAAGTTCATTATAATTGTATGAGCAAACGTTGTGGGAAAGTTCTTGGTTTGCACAATTTTTTTTGTGGGTGTAAAAATCCATGATTCATTCATTCATTTTTAATGGATAGGGAAGAAAGATTTTGTTGATTTCAGGAAAGGATCTTGTAAATCAGAGATGTAAGCATTATTTCATGGTGGTGTTGCAAATATTGCTTAACTGTGCTTAAAAATCACGTGTAGCTGGGGATCCACAGCTTTATGATCCAAAGGACCACTCTTATAATCACAAAGCAGTATTTTGCACCAAATACCAAATAAAGAAACAAATACACAGGTAACAAACAGATGGTGGGATTAACTTTCTAGAAAGTTTATAGTTTCTTCTGTGTATTTAAGATGTCTTGAGCCTTGCATTTTCAGCAACCAGGTTTTGTCACCCTAGTTCAGTCCAAATTCGGAATGTCTCTAAAGTGGCTTAAAGAATAATGAATTATTCACGTTTTCTTTTTATATTTCTCTTCATCTCTATTCTTCACAGGACAGAGGCATCATTTAGCTGATGGTTTTGAGGGAGCAAAAACAAGCTAGTAGAATGAGAAAAATTAACAGCAAATGTGAAGGACATGGAAGTATATCAAGGGTACATACATAATAAAATTTTTAACTCTTACATTAGTTTGTTGGTTTCCTGATGTTTTAGTGTTCATAAAAGTTCAATGTGTTTTATAGGTATTTCATAATAAGACATCAGAATCAGAATCAGAATCGTATTTTATTGCCAAGTACATTTGCACATACGAGGAATTTGTTTTGGTCAACACACCGACATATCCCTATAAACAATTTTAACAGGATTTATTTTACATTTTAAAGCTTCACTGCACCTTTGTTAATCTTTAAAAAGATGTATTTCACCAATTAACAAATCAAATTCTGTTAGCCCTGTGTATTAATGGACTATTAACACATCATTGCAAACACCATTGAATAAAATAGATATATCTGTGGGTATGAACACTGCTCTGTGAGTTTCTAGTTTATATATTCCAGGCACACCGACTGAATGATTTGTAATTGATTTCTTCGCAGGTGGCTTCATGAAGAGGCTGTATCAGCATCTGGCCACTGGTGCACTAAATTACAAGCTAAAAAAATAAGGTCCTAGTAATGTAACATCAGTACATGTCAATAATTCACATCATTTTTTTCTCACCTGGACATTGCAAGTTGATACATTTTTATATTAGTAATGACTAAAGCAGTATATCTATCAATTTGTTTAATCTTATGCTTGGTCTTGAATAACTATGAAAAAATATTGCTTTTTCACCTTATTTTTTTTGTTCACCAAGGCTCCCCTTTAGATATCCTTTATTTTTTCTTTCTTTCCTTGCTTTATAGGTCATATAGGTAAAGTTCTTTAAGATGGGCTATCTGTCTAATCTTACCTTCTTGTGTTACTGTGCAAATTGCAGTTTGTTAGGTTAACATTACTCTTAGTGATTATAAATGGGCATCTGTGCCTTTTTGGTGATACCACATTTTGTATTTGTTTAACACTAATGTTCTCCTCGACTGTTCATTGCTCTGGATAAGAGCGTCTGCCAAATGATTGTTATGTAAATATAATGTATTCATCAGATGCATTTCATACTGAAGATAAATCCAATCTCTCTTTCAGTTGTAAAGGCTTGCTAATAATGTTCATTTTGAACAGCTGTAATCAAATGTGTTTCAAGAGTCTTCATTTCGGCGTGGGCTATATAATGATTTTATATTGTCATCAGTACAATTTCAACCACGATACACCTTTTCACGCAGTCGCCAATCATCCTTCAAGCTTTTCTGAGATACTACTGTGGGTTTTAGTGCTAACCAGCTAACACGCTGTCCGGTGTTGCTTGCTTTGTGAAGACTCAATTAGCTGTATTTCAACCATAGTGATGGATGTTGCCGCTATATTTGTGTGGAACTGTAGTTAAAAATGTATAATATTAATTTGCTTATTAACCATTCTAACACAAATAACGTGGTATGTATTGTGGCGCTCCCAAATGTCAGAAGAAATCATGATATGATTTTTTTGGGCGTATTGCCCACCCCTTACTGATTTCAGCAGGAATATCTTATCCAACTGAAACTTCCACTTGTACAAAGTGCTTTCACTGTTCATTAATGAGGTAATGAGTACAGCATGATAAAGGTCCATGCACTGAATTGAACTGTAACACATTATACGAGTTTTCCTTTATGAGTGTGTGTTTGCACAGGCCTGATTTTTAAAAGTAAATAAATTCATTAGTACAAATTTGTATTCATATGTTCTATACATTTTAATTCCATCATAGACTAAAACCGATATTCAGTCATTATATCCAGAAAATACATTATTTTATGATAATGCAAGCGGAAAGAAAACATTGTATGCCAAGATGATAGGCAGCAGCCTGCAAATATTTGTAGGGAGCAGATGCTGGATATATATATATATATATATATATATAAATTGCAATAATAAATATAATTTAGCTGCAAGGTATAGTTAACCAAACAAACTGACACATTTATCCAAATTTTACTGCCGTAACAATATAAAAATGTCATAAATTTATTCTAGATGCTTTACAAGGGTGCAAAATATAAACCGCTATATATTACAGCAAAATATTATTAGAGAATTGCGTGCCCGTGTGGGCTGAGTTTGACTGAGCATTCAGTTTTTCTAGTAAAATAAATGACCTGATAGTAGAAAACTGGGTTAGTTCTAGTGTTTTTGCTGTCTATTGCACATTTGATGTAGAAAAAATATGGCAACTGGGATGCTATTCTGTACCTGAGTATTAATGTGTTCTTTGGATTTTCATGGATCATTGCTATGGAACTCCTGAAATGCCATTATGGATGCCTAGGGGTTTGTGTACCCACATCGAAAGCCACAGCTCTGTACTACCAAGATATCAGACTACTTTCAGCTGAAAATATTGTCCCTTCCATTGTTACACCAAAAGTTCTATCAGTGGAACTCGACAATACTATGTCATTATGCTCTCTAATATGTGTACATTCTGTAACACATCATCCCAAAATTGATTAATGCCACCTGCAGTGCTGGCTAGAACAGATACTGGATGGCAGTTTGGTCTTGGCGGTGGCCTTGTTGAATGTTATGCCAGGGAGTTTCTCCATGTCAGAAACATCTGGTGAAGTGAGGCAGTCCATTGTTTTCTCCCCTTCGCCAATGTAGAGGGGGCTTCAGCTCATCTGTCCACTGCTGGGGACATCTGGCGTCCACGTTCACCGGGTGCCGAAAAGGCGTGCCCAGCCAGATATGTTCACTTTGAGTGCACTGTGGTACACTCATCATGCATTGGTCTGTGCAGCTGTAGAAGATCCATCGCAAATTGGATGAGAAAGAAAAGGGATCCAAGATGCCATATGATTAATTGAATGAAATGCACACAATAAAAAGACCTCAACAGGAGGCACTATGGATTTTCTGTCAAAAACTGATTACATCATCACACCACATGCATCCACTAATCTTTCAGTTTCCTTTTGGTAAGAGTAATATAATATACCCCCCCCCCCCTTTTTTTTTTCTAAATTTCCACACTTCAAAAAAGAGCCATGGCAATATTTTTGAGGTGCTGTCATGGTAAAAGTCTTCAGAGAAAGATTGCTTTTCTTTTATTTTTCCCCCCAAAATGTTTTAGTATGTCATAGAAATGACTACCCTTTCCACAATGGCCTTTTCAGTGGAAATCCATCCTTGAATCTTTTTTTGCTCTTATCGATCTCTTGTGTGACATTAGCTGTTGAGAAAGAAGAAATAGCTGTTTCACTCATCAGAATTGCAGAGAAAAGCTTCAAGGGGAGTGGCCAGTATTTAAATGCCTGCAGTTTCTGAGAGATAGCAGGTAATCCTGGAAGTGAGTTAAATCGCACAGGTGCTGGCTCCCTTCCATGAGCTCCTCCACTTCAGCTGGCCAAACGTCGGCTGTGCCTTTGGACCGGGTACAAATCTGGAAGAAAACCATCTTTTTATCAGTCATTCAAAGACCCAGTGTATTAAACTTCCATCTTGAACACTGTGGTTTCCTGCGTGCTTCCAGGATAAATAGGCCAGTCTCTGTGCCTGTCTTATGCAGTGAGCGCGTTGACTAACAGTGCTGTGGTGCTGGAGAATCTGGTTTCAGAGCTAATCTGCTGGGTCTTTGTGCTCGGGTTGAGGCTGGTGACTGATGAATACTGCTGTAGTTCTGGCTTCAGCCACAGGAAGGGCCACGTTCGATTGAGCCAGAACCCATCTCTGTAGATTTTATTTTGTCATTTTTCCTTTTGTGGGTTGTCAGTAGGTCTCTGAAGGTGACAGCCAGCACACGTGACTATCAGCCTCAAGTCGCACAGATTGAACGGGACAGCGAACCCCGTTAGGCCCTTTATTCATTCTGCCATTGCTGTGCGATCTGGAGCCCTCTTTGTGTTGTGTTCCCTTTGCATCTTTGATCTCCTGTGAGAAAGTTGTGGAAAGATGGCATTTCAAATCTTTTAAAATCTTGGAATATTTTGCGCGGGCACATTGTATTTGTATCTGTTTCGCTGTGGGTAAGAATGAGACAGCTTTATGCATGGCTTTGGTGGACCTTTAGGCGCCATTCTACCGTAACAGAGCGTAAAATCAATCCCCTGGGGAATTGGGGGGAGGGTGACACCGTTACAAGAAGGAGCATCATTCAGACATTAAGTACAAACTCACTGTTGCTAATACAGCTCCCATGGTTTTCTATGTTGCCTTGGCTAAATACACTAATGCCAGCTAATTCTTAATTTTAATTGGTTGAACAGCCTTGCCAATAGTTGGCGCTACATACAATGTTTGTCATGCATTGTGGTATATATACTGACTGTAAGGTGCCTTGTGTTTCTATGTTTAAACGTGTGCTTTATTAATAATTTGCCATTATTATGGTTGTCTGTTCCTAATATCAGAAGGAGTGCCTTGGGACCGTCCCAGTACCTGTGGTCAGGGCTCTATGTGTGGGTGTCTGAATGAAAGGATCACAGGGAGCTCAGGCCATTTTCTCTGCCTCTGTGTTTATTGTCCTCCATGGCTGTATCTCCACCTCGGGGTAATCAGACACTGACTCTGAACACAAAAACAGATAAGTGATAGAGGTGTAGGGGAAGCGTGCGGGGTGGGGTGGGGGTGGGGGTGCTCTGTAATTAGGTCTGAAGATCACATAAGCTCGGAGAGACGGCTGTAGGCAATTACAGAGCTAAGGAATGAAGCGGCACCTTTCAGAAATAGGTTTCAATCATCAGCGTGCTAGTGATTGTGCTTCTCGATCCAGTTTTACTTTGTATCCCAGAATGCCACACTTGTGACCCACTTAGTGTCACCTTTATTTTCTTCTTTATTCTCTTCTCACAGGTATGTTCAAATAGAAGAGTGGTGTATTTTCTATATGTACGTATCAAAATGTAGCCTTTCCACCAAGCTTTTCCAGACCTCCCAGCTGCAAGGGCCATGAGAAGTCATCCCCTTGTACTGTGATAGTAATATAGATAAAGACTTCAATTAGCCCTGTCTGCTAATGCTATTAGTCTACTTCAGATAATTATGCTTCAGTAAAATAATATATTCATATGCCTTGATAGCTACATTTAATAACATGGTAATATTCAATGGTGCATTCTGTGTTTTATGGTGAAGATTGGGACTCATGCTGCTGCGGTACACTAGGGAGAGACAGGCTGACGTCCCTGATGGTTTTAGGCCCTTAAATCAGTCCATGCGGAAGTGGCAGCCTCAGTGTTGTGCGGGCATTGAGTTTTAAAGTGGGATTAATGGAGGGATTGAGTCAATCTGAAGACCATCAGGATTAAATGGGAGTGAAAATGATTTTGCCCCTCATCCATAATGAAGAAGCGCAGATTGGGTTGTGCGTGTCAGGAGGAGCAATGAGCAAGCCTGAAAGGTGGTCCTGGAAGATAACCCACCAAACATGTGTTTGTGTCATTGGCGCGGCTGTAGGTGGTGAAAGGGTTGCAATTATCTCTTCTGTGGAGAATTGAATTCATTCAACTGCATGCATGATTTACAGGGGTTTGCTCTGTACTCAGTCCCAACCCCCCCGGAGCTTAGTGGAGAAGGCGGGGCAGTAGAGCTCTGCAGAGTGGCTCTCACTGCAGCTAACGGCTTGCTGCAACTCACTCAATCGGTCAATCAAATTTTTTAATTTATATAGCGTATTTCACAGCTATTGTCACAATACGCTTCACAGACAACCCTGGCCTAAATCCCCATAGGAGCAAGCCTAAAGCAACAGTAACAAGGAAAAACTCCCTGCGTCAGATGGGTTAGGAAACCTCTGAAAGAACCAGGCTGAAGGAGGAATCCCATCCTTCTCTGGTCAGCTCAGGGTGTAGATTGGTAACTGCACACTCTTCCTTCCTCTGATGAAGATGGTCTCCAATCAGATACGGCTAAGGGACCCACAGAAATGCATAGTTCTGGGACCCACACAGAGTACATTGGGTCCCCCGAAGTGGTGAGATTTGCTTTTTTACCACTAGATGGCAAATGGGCATTAGTGAGGAATTCTGCCAGCACAGCATTGGCCCTGGAGAATCTTTTTTTTTTTTGGTACCACATGTAGGAGCAGCTTCCATGTTTTCTCCCCTGTGGCCCAGAATAGGGCCTGCTTTCGAGCAGTCTGCCGGCTCATTGGGGTGAAGTAAATGTGCACGAGGGTGTGTGGCAGAGCCAGCTCATCGACTGTTGACCTGGGAAGCTTAAAAGTTAACCGCTTGGATTAATTCATAAATTTGAGGGTTAGCTCTCAGCACATTTAGCTGTGAAAGCTCCTTAGGTTCCAATCACAAGAGGGTTTCCGTCCCATAAAGCACAGCTATTTCACAGTGCCTGAGCCCTTCTGGAAGGTGCTGAGATGGAACAATGTGGCGATCATAATGTCAGTGAGCTGAAGTGAAAAATAGCTCTGATTGTCATTGACTGCCACTGTAAATTCTGTTGAATTATTAGTCAACCTTCTGACTGATCTATAGATTTATTTGTCCTTCACCTCAGTGGTAAACACATGGAGAAATACCATTTAGGCATGTGATTGGTCAATTTGATTATTATCGAGTTTTCAGAGTGTGCTGAGGTATTTCCAAGGATGTGGGATTTGTACATTTTGAAAGTGGGGAAAATCAAAGGTGGTTTTTGAGCTTTAAAAAAAAAAAAAGAAGGAAAAAAAAAAAAGAAAATCCAAATCCTGAACATGCTGCACTAGCTAATTATTCATCAGACTATTATGAGGATGTTGTCAGGCCTCTTCACTTCGATGTCTGAGTATATTTATTTGAACCGGAATAGACAGACAAAGTGTTAAATTTGTGTGACAAAATAGTGTAGTTTAATGCCAGTTCTGCAAGTTCAAACAAAATTATTTTTAATTTTGACAAATACATTTCAACATTCACATTCATTTCTACTTCCCAATGACAGGTTTAGATAAACTGGACTTGCTTGAAGGTACATCGATTCTGTAGCCTATATGCCCCATAGATGCCGTGGTGAAGGTACTGGCAGAGAGAAAAAAATAACGTCTGAAAAGCCAAAACATAACAATGAAGACAGTTGCGTAAAATACTATCAAAACCGATAGGACTGATGAAAAAATCACGGAAATAAGACACAGATTGAAAAAAACAGACATTTAATATCTGCTTCACACACTTTGTATTGTTTCCAGACGGCTGACATTTTGGGAAAGATAATAGCAGCAGCATTCCAATGCAGCTTGTGCATGGACTCGCATTTCTTACATCATATAGCCGAAATACAGATCGACCGAAATAACAATAAACCTTCCAGTCACCAATCCCGTGTTATGGAGTGAAAACCGGCCAGTTCCGATCCACGGCTGATTGGTCAGTGCACCCCTCTATATGTAAACACTACATGGCCAAAAGTATGTGGACACCTGACATCCAACATCCCATCCAAAATTATGGACATTAATATTGAGTCAGTCCTCCCTTTGCTGCTATAACATCCTCCGCTCTTCTGTGATGCCTTTTTTACTAGATGTTGGAGCATTGCTTCATGGATTTTCTTCCATTCCATTCCTTTAGTCCAGTCAACTTCTTCCACACCATTCTCGACAAAACCATAATTTCTACATGGACCTCGATGTGTGCCTGGGGGCATTGTCATGCTGAAACAGGAAAGGACCTTCCCCAAACTGTTGGGGAAGCACAGAATTGTCTAGAATGTGATTGTGTGCTATAGTATTAAGATTTGCCTTCACCGGAAATAAGGGGCCTAGCCCAAAGCATGAAAAAACAGCCCCAGACCATGGGGTTTCCAGATACTCAACCCCAAGGCACACAAGCCGAAATTATGCTGGGTGTTGTAATGTTGGGGGTGAATGTAAAACACGACCTCTGAGAGCAATGGTGACTTGACTGTCGGTGGGTGCGGCAGTGGTGCCACGTGACCAACGAGCACCTTCCTCGAGCTCCTGTTCTCTGGAGCGCTCCGTAAACTACACTGGCACAGTAACGACAATAATAAAAAGGGCTCAGATAAGGGGCCTTAGCACGCGGGCATCTGTGTAAATCAATAGAAGCACAACAGCCAGTGTGCTGGGGGAGAAAATTGGGTTTAGGTCACCAAGCCCCCTGGGTACAAGTGCTCTTTAAATAAATCTGATTCCGACGCCTCTCAGTATACACAAACTGGATGGTATGTGCTGCGTGTGATTTAGCAAGCATCAGCAGTGTTTTTCTACCTTTCTGCTCTCTTATCACCCCCTCTTATACACGCACGCATGCATGCATGTACGCAGACACACACACACACGCACACACACGCACACATACACGACACACATTCTCCCTCCCACCCACCCTCTGTTGCTTGTTTTTATACCGACTGTAATGCAATTTTAAGCAATAATACAACAGACAGGTGCTGTGATGAATACTAATGGGACACTTGGCTGCCCCTGGTGAGTGCTGATTGGAATGTTTGTTTTGCAGACCTCTCATCATTGCAAAATGGGGCAGGGGTGGATTTATCCTGTTTCTTCCCTGCAAAAAACAAAAACAAGTCTAACCTAACACGTATTTTTGTCTCATATTTAGACTAACTTCTATATATTTTTTGTGAAATAAGACAAAAATTTACAAATGGGGTGAGACAATTTCACTTGTCAAAGTAAGACAATTTCACTACACAAAAAAGTAACAAAACAAACTAGGCCTAATATTTTCTACTTGGTAGAAAAAGATTTTAAGTCTTGCTGCAAGGCTAAAACTCGATAAGACAGGCTTTTTCAGTATTTTCATGGCTGCTGTCCTAGATCCCCTTGGATACAGATCTTTATCTTACCAAAGATTCATGGTTCCTCCCATGCCCAACATTCTGTAACCCATTTAGATGTGTGGAAAGTGTGGTGGGATATGAAGGTAAAGGAGAAGCTGTTTATTGATTCTGTCCTCACATAACATGTATTAGCAAATGACTATATGCAGACTAAGTACCTTCACATTAATTTGTCATTAAAAGGTAAGGACTCAAATGGAATCTGGCACAGTCTGTTTTTCAGCATGGAGACATGTCCTACCAGAGCTGGCTGTATTTTGCATGTGTGTTAGGGAATTAGCTGAGGGATTTCTGCTAAATTTCTGGATGATATTTTTCTTGAGCCTCTGCGAGACAGCCTTGTTTTAGAACAGTATTTCCCCTTTTTCTTCCAGATTTACAACCATCAGTGTATTATGAGCCATGCTTTCGCCATGCTGGTTCTCACACAAAGACTGCAGCTGATGTGCATGTGGCACCAGTGGCTATATTGTACTACAGGCCCAAACAGAACTAGAAGAGTGGGTGCTGGGGGTTGCATATTTCTCAGTGAGGATGGCTCGGGGCCTCTGGGCACCTGCGATGCTGTTGGTAGGAATCAATACAGTGGTAACCTGAAGAGGAAAATCGTGTCCCGCAATTGCTCGATTGTGCTGTGTCTAGCCTGAAGGGCCCAACCTGCACCGGCAAAGAGTCTCTTTTTAAATTAAGATTTTTTTTTTTTTTTAAATGAAATATGGAAAATGGCTTTTCATCTTCGTGTGTTACAGGCGTCGGCCTGGTGTCTAACTTAATCTGAGGGTTTCACCTCTGGGTGAACTGTCTTAGAGTTTAACGTGGTAACTGATTAAGCATCCCTTTTGTCAAGAAAGACAAATAAATGAACTCTTCAGGCAGTGAAGTGTAAAAAGTCTAAAAGGGCAATGTTGGGCTCTGAGCCTGGTCATAGGCTCTAGGCCTGGCTCCTCGAGGCCCAATGGAAGAAGTCAGCTCTGTCTCTGACACTCTGTCAGCCTCTCACTCTCGCTCTCTGGTGTTGTGCTCAACATTCCATAGGTCTTCTTTCCATGTGTGGTGAAGGAATTTATCAGCTTTGCCAACCCGTTCTGATTGGCTCAGCTGTAACAGGAATCCCATTGCAGATTGAGACCTGATAGCGTTGGTTTGAATTAAGTACGCTAATGTCACGTATGATTGATGACGATTCTCCCTTGTGCTGTTAGGGGAGGAAAGTCCCTTGTTTGCGCCAAGGAAATAAGTTTCCAGGATCCTCAAGTCTCAATTGGAGTCATTTTGAGTGCTCAGCGTAGCATAGCCTGACTCAGCCTCCCACCTTTGGCGTGGTGACACCATGGTGCTTAAGAATGTTGCATGAAACTCGTCCTTGTGGCATAACTTACTTTATATACTTATGGTTGTTGCTGGGTGAAGCACTTCCTTTCAGGGGATTTGTGCCCACTATTGTCAATTCTGTTTTATGTAGCAGAAGTCAAAGTTTTACAAAGTAGAGTAGAGGAACGTAAATAAGCATTAAGAGCAGGGGTGTACATGGTCTTGCTGAATTTAACTGTGGCTGAAAGAGTCCAGTTATTGAGCGTGCCAGGTCTCCTCTCAACAGCATGTACACTGAAGACAGTAAAAGTTTAACTGTGGTTGTATTTCCAGACCTCAGCAAGGACTCAGGATTCAGGATTTATGGTTCATTAAGTATCCCAGCAGTTGCTCAATCTTCGGACAGACCTTGAGTGAAGCGCTCTTGCTATAGCTTGTCTCATGTTGATATAGCTTTGCAGTGTATTGTTAACCAAAGTGATGCAGATCAATATTCAGTGCATTGGGCCTGAGGTCTAGACAGGAAAGTAATGGAAGTTATATATCCTGATTGATTTGAATTGTTTTTTTGTTTTTTTTGGATGTGTATGGTGGTTACATCTCTGCCCTTGTCTTTCTACTACAGCCAGCCTTTCAATTGCCCTTCAGTTTCTAAAATTGTCATTCTCAATTATAGCGGGTGATTTCTATTTTCTGTGGGAGACTTTAAATGTGATTTATTCTATTTTATGGAGCACCAGCTTGTTGGCAGGGCAAATTGCGTGAAAAATATTAATGAAGTAAATGAGTAACAGGATGTTGAATTTGGAAACTATAGCGCAAGTTGAATTTACAGCCTTGAGTAAAGCAGACAAAATTACCTATACACCTGAATCCTATGCCTTTTCCCAAGAGTATGTCTACTGAAAAGCTCATTATAAACTACAGAGTGAAAGCCATTGAACGCAATGAGGATTAATAGCTTTCTGTTGTTTTTTAATCAAGAAAAGAGATTGGCTTCAATTTCTGCATCACACTTACAAAAAGTAAATAGCAAAAACAAAGCATTCACAACAGCAAGCATCCAGTTGAGAGTAGAATTAGGGTAACTGACCCCCTCTTGAATGGACTTTAATGCATCTGAATGGGCTGAAATAACAAGGGGCTTCCTGTGGATCCTGAACAGACCCAATCACAGCTTAAATTCAACTCGGGTCCATTTGCTAGGTAATACTCTGGACAATAGGGGAAATAAATGGCCCTCGCCTACTGTCTAATGCAGAAAATGGAGGCAATCGCTTCACGACTGATTCAGAGCAGCTGTGTTACCGGGAGTGTATTAGAGATATGAATAATTCCATCAAAGGAATTTTAAAAGCAAGAATGGATTTGTGAAGAGTTTTTAATTCGGCCTTGCCGCATAATGCGTATCTGCCGGACGGCGTCGTATTAAATTGTTGGTGGAAACCGCGATCAACACAATTAGTTTGCCGCGCGGAAATGGCGCAACGTCGTTTAGCACAAAGTTCTCTGGGGTGCTGTACAAATTGAGATGACAGGGAATCCAAACGGCGGTTCCTCACCGAGCGCGAGTTCCAGGTGTAGCAGCAAGTTTAATTACTCGCACGTAAGATTAACTAGACAAACTGCGCAGAGGAGACGCTCAGGTGGGACTAATTACCTTCGCAGCCGAGCCCTGGTGTGACTGGTGGAGCGAGTTCTCGCAGCCTGCCTTCCACAACACGCAGGGCTCCCCAATTAATCACGAGCAGCCATTTCACTTTCTCACACCCCAGGATTCAGCTTTCACATTGATACACTCTTTTGAGCGCTGCGCCAGGCAGGGAATGGCGCAGCGCTCAAAAGGGAATGTTTTTGATGGAATAGTTTAAGGCAGGGGTTCTTAAACCAAATTATGTGTTGCGTAATTAAGTGGATTCTGCTGTATATGTTTCATGTCGCTGGCACTCGTTTTGGCAGATTTATACGGACAACCTGACCTGCCTTATCTAGCCAGCTATCTTAGTTTTGACGGGCGGGCATGGGGGTCTAGGCTCGGGTAGTGTAGATCTGAGGGTGATCAATACTGTAGTCTGTCAGTGCTTGATATTGACCGCCATGTCAAGCTGATTGAAGTGTAATTACGGGTTGGTTACAGTAGATGGCGGTAGTAAAATTTTACCTCCAGGTCTGGTAAATCTTTATGCCGGGTAGCTGTTATGCCTGATTTGAAATGTGTGTTATTGCAGTTATTGAATATATACATATATATATATATATATATATATATATATATATATATACACAAGCCAGTACATACATATATTGTATGGTGGATGTGTAGTGGATACATCACTCTGATAATGTATGGTTATTTAAACTATTTTCAACCACTTTACAATCACTTTAACTTTATGCTGAAGCGTAACGCACTGCCTCAGGTTTGATCCCCCCTCTTATAAGTGGGACAAGAAAGAGGCAGTTCTGCTGTCGCACAATCCGCAGCCCCCCCCCCCCCCCCCCCCCCCCCCCCGCCGCTCAGCTGCAGGCGCTGCTACAGGTAACCTGCCAGTCGTTAGGCACAACTGTTGCTATCCAGATGGCGGGAGGACGGGGAGATGAAGAGAGATGAGCGACAAAAACGAGCGAGCGTCGCGGATTCTGAGAGCCGCCGAAACTCCGGAACGCTCGAGTCCTGCGGGGGAAAGCCGCCAGCCGCCAGTCATGTGGCTGGGTCTCCCAGGTGACACCTGGCTTGTTTCCAGCGTTACCGAGGGCCTTCCATTGCAAGCGAGCTAGCGGGGCCTCATCAGTGGCTGCTGCCTCAGGCTTTTTCTCACATGCGCTTTCTCTGAGAACTGTTTTGGGGGTAAAGGGGATCGGCAATCACTAAGCTGCAAGTGGGCCCATAGCAAACGACAGTTCCTGTACCCTGTACACCTCCAGTATGAGACAGATTAAACAAAGTAGGACTGCTTTTGTGAATTTTCATGTGAGATGCTTAGTCAAACTGCACCTAATGTACCTTAATAAGCCTGTGACATCGATGTCACAGTGATATGGTACCAAGTTTATTACTTATTCATGAGCAACTACCCGGCTATATGACAGATTCAGAATGATACCTATTTTAACTGAAAATGCTTTTTATCTTAGTAATGCCTTTTTGTCTTAATTATAAACCCATTGCTTATCAATACTGTATAAAGATCTAAGACTGCTGTACATGCATAAAGTTTATGAAGCATTAGATGTTAAGGGTGATTTGCAGTGGCAAATTAATAACAAGGGCAATCTGAGGTTGTAGATCCTTTCCTCTAAAAAACTATAATGTCATTACTGTGCCCCTGTCATGGGGACAGACTGAAGAACCTGACCTTAATATCCAGTACCTAGCTGTATCCTATTAATTTTTTTTGAGCTGAGAATTTTTCTATCTCAAGAATTAAGGACTATGAAAGCCTCTGTGTGTCCTGATGTTTGACAAACTCCTCAGAATTATTACAGACTAAAGACAATTATGTGTCATCATTAGCCTCAAGGTAGAAAGGCTGAAGCACACAGGCTGCTAGTGAGTTTGCCAATTGTTTCCAATGATGTTGAAATTTGCTGTTCAATACATTCTAATGGTTTAATTAGTTAACAGTAGTTTCATTTTAAAGCAGTACTTTAAGTATCTATTGAGGAGGTGAAGACTGTACTTTCTAGGGTCTGGAATTAAACCCTGTATCCCGCTCCACCTTAAAGAAAATATATAGAAAACTTGCCTTTCAAGCGAGTTACTAGTAGGCTACATTTCACACTACATGATGCAGCCCAACCAGCAATCCTTCATGGTGAAAAAAATTGATTACAAATTTGTGGAACAGTTAAGATATGTGTAAAAGACCAAGTTCTACATATGGTTAACCTTTTTAAAAGCGAAAGTTTTCTCCATGCAGAATAAAGCTTATTCTCAGCTAAACTTGAACAATAATGAAGTTGATTTAAACCTTTCCTGGAGCAAACTGAATTTCACTTTGAGCTACCTTAAGATTTAAGAGGGGTATGTCGATTTCTGGTATTACACATGGTATTACAACTCTGTCCGCATATCCTGCCAATACACAGCAGTTGATGCAGTCCATCCCTGCGGAGATAGAGAGAGTCCTTGGCTTAAAAATGGCTCTGAATTGCCCCAGACCCCCACTCTAGGAATGACTCCAAGCTTTTTAGCAGTCTGTGGTAAATGGCCTCATTCAGATAAGTCTGAGTGCAGAAATGACCAAATTGAGGAGAATTCAGTGGGAGGAGGCCCTGGAGGCAGGTTCGAGCTTTAGAGCACTGTGGAGATGTGGAAACTTGGCTTCTTTCTGGCTTTGTGACCTTGGCCCAATCGCTGACTCCTGTCTCTGGCATATCCTCCAACTAAACGGCAAGGAGAACTGGCAATTATTGGATCGATTTTTGCACTCTTCACATTCAGCATTTTCCCAGGATTTGACTGTTAGTCTCTTGGTGGATCGGTGGATGAAAGGTCTTGCCAGAGTCTTTGCCATCCAGCCAAATCCTGTTATGTACAGTGGAATCTGCACAGGTAAACCAAGAAGGTTGGGAAGCCCATCTCAGCCCACATGGGCTCTCTCTGTTTTCTGCAAACCAATGGTATCCAGATGTTCTCCCGACCAACCGCCGTGCTGTGAGGATGCTATTTCAGATTTGCTATAGCTTTTCACTGGGGATGAGGCGGGGGAAGTGGGTGGCGCTGCATTATAATGGAGAAAATGGCTTCCTGATCCGCCAGTGTGTGCTGAGGATCACGGGAGGGTGTGTATTGGGGGTGATGAGTCTCATCATGTGGAGCCCGGAGTTGTGCTGCTCTGTGGAAGAAGAGAAGCGGGGTTTGTTCTGGTTAAAAGCCACCTGGGGCACGGATAAAGCTAACCCCGAGATTGCGCTCCAAGTTCCTGTTCTCTTTCATGTTCTCTGACGTGGAGGGCAGAAGAGAATTCAGAGATTAGAATTTATTTAACTCTTTAATTAGTCCTAACGTGCAGAAAGCCTGCCCTTATCTGTTTTGCCTGGAAGGCATATATTTTAATCCTTCCTTTGCTTGATTATCATATCATAGCAATATTTTAACTGGCAGAGATAGAAAAACTGATATTGGCATGTTTTAGACAGACTCCTCTCTCTTTTCTATATCACAACACGCTCTAGGAAATGGGTTGGGGCAGACTGAGCTCTCCTCAGTCAGCAGGCTTTCCAAACACTTTGATCCCCAAAATGGTGTACGGGACAGGCACTTTTCTGTGAAGATTCTGGTAGTGCAGGATAAGGCAGTGGACTCTACTCATAGAGGCTGTGGGCCACTCTTGCTAGGGCTCTACCCGCCATTTTGTATGAGGTGGCCCATGCAAGAAGGAGCCAGCAAGAGTAAAAGCTATCGGAAGAATTTTGATGATTGTGATGAATTTTCTACATTGCTGTTTTTCGTTGAGGAATACCTAACTGAAACACGGGTGCTTATTATGGATTCCTGTCTTTCCTGTTGTCGGCCCCAGATTTAATTGAATATCTTCATCTTGATCTAACATACTTTTATGTCTGTTATGTTTATTCTTTACAGATAAATGAATCTAGGCCCAACGGTATGACCTGGCTTTTGAGTGGTGGTACTTGTGCTGCTGAAGTCTCCACGATCGCATGTACAGTTCAAAAGAATGTATTGTTCAATATTAATTCTGTTCTGAATCAATTTTTACATCGTTATGTGCAGTTGCACATTGTAGAAAAATAAATTTATTAGCCTCTATTGTATGAATTCTGTGAACAGACACTGACTGTGTTAGACAAGCGGTTCAATTAATATGTGAATACCTCTTCTGCACATACTCTGAGGTTACATTCATAGATTGCTGTAAGACTATATATAGTTTACTATACTTATTTTTCCTTTGTAAAATATGAATTGGACGTATTTGGAGACACAGAATGAACGTCTGCAGAAATCTGTGTCACCAGAAAGGCAACAAAAGATATCCTTTTCTTTATCTCCAGTGACAAAAAAGTTTTGTCTGAACCCCCAGGTCCACAATTTAAATTACTCCATCAACAACGTGTCATTTTGCTCTGTGGTCAAACTGCAACATGTTTGTGCTTTGCCTATATAAATACGTACTTCTAAAATGACCGTCTATTTGGACAGCACTAAATATGTCTGTTGCCCAATACTGTTCTCTCTGCCAGAAGTCACCGCATTTAAATAACATAATGATTTAAGTTCAAAGTGGGTGGGAGGCAAAGACCATGTGTTTGCAAACACTGCTAATCCTGGTGGCGGAGTACGAGAGATCCTTAATTACTAGTGAGCACTTAGCATTCCTTCCTGTCCCTGCTACAGTTGTGGCTGTGCCATAAAGACTTCTGGCTCTGGCTGCTGATTACTGCTAAGCTCATGCATATTCAAGAGAAGGCAGGCTTAGAATGAATTTCATTATAAATGGCTGGTAGTGGCAACAACTCTTTGCATATAGATAGTGATTTGAGTCAGAACCAAACAAGTAATGGTCTTATTGATAATGAATATTCATAAACATCTGCCTTTGCCAGAACTGTTTAGGTTCAACAATGCAGTGGCAGAAATTTCAGTATTTAAGTACGGAAAATCGAATATGTTGTACTGCTGATAAATTACTTGTGGCATTACCATATAGTCCGTTGTCATGTGGCATAAAGTACGTTCTAAGATAAATCAACATGTATTACCAAAAGATTGTGCTATATAAAATTGATTGTTAATTCAAGGTTATTCAAGATGTAGACTATTCTTTTAATAGTAAAAAAAAGTAAAAAATAGTAAATATAAAAGTTATAGTAAAAAAAGCAAATATCTTGTAAGTGACTCGTTACACTTTGCCATATGCCTATCATATTTATTGTTGGGGGTTATGTCAACTATGTTTAGTTTATTTTCTATCACCTGTAATTATTAAGTATATTTAAATGTGCTAATGTTTTTCCTGGAATCGTTGCTCAGTGGCTGCAGTGTTAAGGTGTAGTGGCTGCAGTGTTAGTAGGCAGAGTCTGCAGTGTGTTTTAGAGCCTGCAGTGTGTGCAGGTGTAGGAGCTGAAGTGTGTGTGTGTGTGTGTGTGTGTTTATGGGCTGCAGCGTGAGTGTGTCTGGGAGTGGGGGGGGCGGAGGGCGGTACTATGTTAGTGTGTAGGACTACAGTGTTAGTGTGTAGGGGCTGCCGTTTTAGTAAGTAGGGACTGCAGTTTGTGTGTGTGTGTGTGTGCGTGTGTAGGGATGGCAGTGTACGTGTGCGTGCGTGTGTAGAGACCGCAGTGTGTGCGTGTGTGTGTGTGCATGTGTAGGGGCTGCAGTGTGTGTGTGTGCGTGTGTGTGTTTAGGGGCTGCAGTGTGTGTGGGTGCGTGTGTAGGGGCTGTAATGTGTGTGTGCGTGTGCGTGTGTAGGGGCTGCAGTGTTTGTGTGTATGTATGCTTGTGTACGGGCTGCAGTGTGTGTGTGTGCGTGTGTGTGTTTAGGGGCTGCAGTGTGTGTGGGTGCGTGTGTAGGGGCTGTAATGTGTGTGTGCGTGGGCGTGTGTAGGGGCTGCAGTGTTTGTGTGTATGTATGCTTGTGTACGGGCTGCAGTGTGTGTATATATGCGCGTGTAGGAGCCGCAGTGTATGTGTGCGTATATGCGTGTGTGTGCGTGTATGCGTGTGCAGGAGCCGCAGTGTGTGTATATGCGTGTGTGTGCGCATACGCGTGTGTGCGTGTATGTGTGTAGGGGCCGCAGTGTGTGTAAATGCGCGTGTGTGTGCATGTACGCGTGTGTAGCGGCTGCAGTGTGTGTATATGCGTGTGTGCATGTATGCGTGTTTGGGGCCGCAGTGTGTGTGTGTGCGCGCGTGTATGCGTGTGCAGGGGCCGCAGTGTGTGTAAATGCGCGTGTGTGTGCGTGTATGCGTGTGTAGCGGCTGCAGTGTGTGTAAATGCGTGTGTGCATGTATGCGTGTTTGGGGCCGCAGTGTGTGTGTGTGCGCGCGTGTATGCGTGTGCAGGGGCCGCAGTGTGTGTAAATGCGCGTGTGTGTGCGTGTATGCGTGTGTAGCGGCTGCAGTGTGTGTAAATGCGTGTGTGTGTGTGTGTGTGTTTATGCGTGTTTGGGGCCGCAGTGCATCGTTGGCAGGCCGGCTGCAGATCCCCCTCCCTGAGCCCACGGTGCAGAGCCTGCTGCAGGGCAGGCCGGAGGAAGTGCGATTGCCGATTCCAGTCACAGAGCCGCACTCCTTCACATCCCCGCTGCTGACAGTTGATTCACTCCTTTTCATGCTCGCTGCCTCTCATTGCTTACGCCGGCTCTTATGCATGAGTCCATCATTAGCACACAAAGCATGATTGATGGGTCGGGGTGGCCCTCTCCTCACAAGGTGGGAAATGCTGCTTTAGAGGAGGGCTGGGCTTGGCATGCACACCATCATTACGGACCGCGGCGGAATATTAATGGAACATCTGAGGCGGCTTTCTTTTGCCTCGTTTGGGGGCCGGGGTGTAGTTTGGGGTGAGCGTTTTTTAAAGGCACGGTGCTGTTGTGATTTGTCAAAGGAACCAGCACTACGCAATTTAATAAATGCAGAGTTACCACCAGCACTGCAATGGTGAGGTTCCCAGTGTTTTAAAAAAAAATCTCAAGTGAAGACGTAGGAGGAGGAAAAAAAATGATTTATTTTCTCTGCACGCGCCCAGTCTTGGGCAGTGGACGGACAGCGGGTAGATTTTCCCATCTTAAATCCTGGAGCTCAGTCAATTCTGTTATTGAATCCTTTTGTGTGCGAAACTGTAACAAAGAGCCAACCAGACAGATGCCGTGTTCCATGCTTCTCTCAGCTTACAGAAGCATTCCTTTACAATATACAGTAATGATGAAACATGCCATCCAAACCGTCTGCCTCTTGAACACATTGCCGATATTACTGGGTTCAGTTCAGCATTACAATTATAAATATTTTGTGTGATTATTTAAATTATTATTTTGTTTACTGTATGTCACATTTCTTTTGGCCATTTGAAGAATATAATGTGAAAATATTTTGCCACAAATTTATATGAAAAATTACAGTAAGCTGTGATTATAATAAATGAAATCACCCAGTATATCTCAATACAAACACTCCAATATAAACCCCACGAAAATCTCCCCAATATAAACCACTGCAAAATACTCCCTTTTAAAACTCCCAGTGCTCTGCTTGTAAGAGTTAATTTGAGCTAGATTTTGCTGGCATGTGCATTATTATTTTATCTGTGACCTCAATAATCTTTATCTCATGAGCCATGATGTTTTAAATCTAGTGAAATGACTGTTTCACATGCATACAAGGATATAGTTGAATGAAGTACCTGCATTGTTTTAGAAATATTTGGTAGGGATTTGTGTTTCATACCAAAATGCTTTGTTTACTTTGTGATTCTGTAATGTACTGTAGAGAATCCTTAGTCAGATCTGTCTCTGGACAAATCAGATTTTACCTCAGATGCAATTCCTACTGTCAAGTGCACTAGTGCTGGTATAACCTTTGGCTCTGAAATAATCTCAGTGGTTGGAAAGAAACATATGGACATTTCCTCTGTTAATAGACTCTACTGGAACTACAGATGGGAGATATTTGTATATGTATTATTTTTTTATCCTCTTCCAGACTGGACTTCAGTTGTATTGGCTGTTAAAATGCATTAAAATACTTTGTTACACCTATACACGTTGCTTTGGTGTAAATGCATCAATCTGCTGAGTCACTGTGATATGAACAATGACCTTAGAAAGCTTACATCAAATAAGATTTCTGTGTAGAAAATGAACAAAATCATAATCTCTGTGAGTTGTCGAGACAATAGCCAAAAAATGTCCCTGCAATGGCAACACTGTATGACCACCGGCCACACAAGCCATTGCCAACCCTATTAACAGCAAGAGATGCCTACTATGGGATACATAAGCCACAACTGCAGTGTATTACCAAATGGTCTACAGTACACCAACCAGCATCCAATAAAAATGGCCTCAAAGCTGTTTAATGAGCTACACTGCATACCGACACAACCCTCTAGTCTCTTACTCTCAATCACATACAATGCCTATAGAGAGTTTTCAAAGATATCATTTTTGGATATCAGGACAAATTAAATTAGGATGTTTATCTCTCATGTGCACAACCTACTTCACGCTTTAAAAGTGAAATAAAGCTCTGTGTAAATTTCAATGAAAAAAAAAGGACATGTCTTGATTACATAAGTAGGGTTGGGTATCATTTAGATTTAATTGATTCCAGTTAGCACTCCGATTCTGCTTTTCGAATCCTTACTAGCAAATCCTGATGCTAATTCTTATTTGTCATGTTCTTTGAGTATGAGAAGAAACCAAAATGTGTAGTATGCAAAACCACCTTCATTTTCAGCAGATTTAGGCTGCCATAAAAAAATAAATTGTCATTTCGGCTAGCTAACATTGTTTCTTTCGGATGTGATGTGATATGCAACGGTGCTCGCTATGCAGTTACATGTCACATCACATCCTTAAAAAAACAAACATTCAAATGACAGCCTTTTAGCTACAGCTAATGAATGTTTAATTACTTACCGGTGACAAAAAAAAGCTATTTTACTACAAATATAGATATATGTGGCTTGATTCAGGATCCAAGCATTTTTTTGGCCTTTCCCTCCCATCTTAATGGCCTAAATCCACTTTATACCATCATCGAGCTGAATTATTCACGTTAGCGATTAGCAAACAAGTGCCTGCCTTATCGTTCACACAGCGCTATCAGCGTGCACGCCGGGGAGCTGAGAGGAGTGCACTGATCTGTGCGAGGGGTGAGTGCGCTGCCATATCGGACTTTGAGCGGTAAACAAATTCATTTTGATGAGGCTAGGAATAATATTAGGGGCTAGCCTCAAAACATTTCGGGGGCTTGAGCCTCGAAAAACCCGGGCCTAACGACGCCGCTGCCTGAAGGTAACCTGACTTCACAGACTCTGCTGCCCCAATATTCAGTGTGTGTTCGTGTGTGTGTGTCTGTGTGTGCTGACAATGCAAAGCAGGCTTTGCTTGTCTCACCCCAGGACCAAGCTTAATAATTACCTCAGATCATGAGATTTTCAGACTCCAACCTTGCAATCTTTGTCATGGCCCAATTAGAAACGATTCATTATCATCTAATCAAACAGGTAAAGTTCCTGTTCCCACCCTTCAGGCCTTGAACCATAGTGGATGAGCAGGGCTGTACAGTTCTACGGTCTTTTTGATTGTGGCACACTCAGAGCATCATTGTAAAGGTTAATAAAACAGTTGGTGCCAGCTGGGTGACTTTTATGACCCTCTTCAGAAACAGAGCTGATTTTAAATGTTCTTGTATAAGACAGAGTGGAGAATCGTCTTCAAGGAACAGAAAATTATATTCGCAAATGCTTTCGACTACACGGTGCAGAATCTAGCCATTATTTTTCAACATGTGAGAGCACTATTTGTATCACAGGGAACACAGTAAACGAAGAGACGCAAGGCTTTGAGTCATTTTGCCTTCTGCCTACATTTAATTTAACAGCACTGCAGAAGGCCCAGCCCACAGGGAAATGGTAGTGGTGCTGAACCTCCAGTGGCATTACTGCGGAATCCATTGCTTGACGTATGTACTTAGCTACCATGTTTTGCAATGTGATGTGTGGGGGTACAGTGAAGTGCAGGGGCCTTTTTGTATCAGTGTAGGTGCCTGCGATGTGTGTGAAGAAGTGCAGAGATGCTAAATCTGCAACATTTATTCAGTGACAATTAAGGGTCAGAGAAACAGCAGGAACAGCAGGATACCTTTTCTTCAGTCAGTGGCAGTGTCTGTAATGGATACAGAAAACATTGCCGTAATGGTGCGCTTTATGATAATACGGGACCTGGGGATTGTAATGTTGTGCCTGGATAGCACGGCAATCATAATATTTGAATAGCACTCTCGCAGCCGAAAACAGTCGCGCCCGAGACCCGGACAGATAAGTCGGCGTGCGCGTGTAGCGATTGCGTGCGAAAGCCGCAGAATCACCGGCGTGTTTCCCGCGAAAGCGCGTCTACGCGCTCTTCTTGAATCATCGTCACTGCCGTCACCGGGTCGCTCTCTGGGGAAACGGATTGCGGCAGTTGGCGGATATGACAGGACATGTGGCAGGGCTGGCGAGGCTCCTGCCTGACTCGCCGAGGGAAAGCTGTGCTGGCTGAGGCGCAGATACGGAGGACGACTGCTTCTGTCTTGCCTAAGCCTGGGAGATGGGGAGATTCTCCAGTCTCAGTCTGGCATCACCCACGCAGAAGCACGGCACGCACATGCAGGCACGCACATATGTACACACAAGTATATACGTACAAAAACATGTACAGGCTCCCATACAGTACACACACACACACACACACACACACAAATACATATGCACACCACAATTGATGAATGAAGAATTCTCACACGTAATGAAGAAAAACCCACAAACACCTGTCCAACAGATCAGAAACACTCTTCAGGCATGTATGTGTCAGTGACTACTGTCCGCAGAAAACCTAACTTACAAGATACAAACTGTTAGTTAGCTGCAAAAGTAGGATGCCCAGGTCACAGTTTGTGAAGAAGTACATAAAAGAGCTTGCAAAGTTCTAGAAAAAGGTTGGATAAATGAGACCAAGATTTACTTGTGTCAGAGTGATGGCAAGAGCAAAGTGTGGAGGCCAAGGGGAACTGGCCAAGATTGCAAGCTGTAATTAACCTTACAGCTTTCATATAACATGTTTACCTAATTGAAGCGTGAAATAGATGTCACATTTCTATCAAAAAGCCAACTATTTCCAGATGAACCCTCAGGGAATGTTTGACTTGGATGCACAAAGCATACACCAACCCATGGTCCTGAGTTATAATAAATGCCAGGTGCTTGTGGGTAAACAAGGTTTTCATTGCTGTGTAGTGGGGGCCCACAGTATTTAAACGTTACTTCTCACATAGAAATTCAGAGCTGATCTTTGTCACCAGAACCATGAAAATTGAAAATGAATCTCTAAGTCCTGAAAGAGCCGGTTGATTGATCCCAGTCGAAGCTTGCCTTCTATTTAATGATTAGTCGCATGCTATGTGCCAAAGGTTAAACATTTCACAACTAGAAGTAATAAAAGGTTCTTTAAGCTAGCCAATTAGCCTTGCTTAAGGCTCCATAAAATATTTAACCATCTGGAATAGACTTCGAATTAGAGGTTTTCTGACTGTGGTGGTATTCCAATCTATTTATTACTGTTATATAGGCTTAGAAAACTGAAGCAGGCCGTCTCTTTGATGGTTTCAACTCTGGGCCCAACCCTATCACTTTGAACAACAGTTAAACTTATAACTAGGTCCCGACTTACAAGCAAGTCTTACTCTTTTATTGCTTAAACAACATTATTGGTGATGATTCAGCTAGCGCATTCACGAAAACGTTAGTTATCTAAAAAATGAGTTGTTCTTAAATCTTTTGCTGAATTCCAAATCACTTGTGCATTAGGAGTCCCACTGGTGATGTTGATTCTGTTGCCAGCTGCATGTTGAGTATCAGATCATATGCGTTTCTTTTTGACAGTCCATCTGGTATTTGTCATGGTTGTGCTTTTCCCTGGGCAAAGTTAGACGGTGAAGAAAATGACACAATAATATACCTGCAGATAACTCACCTCAACCACCACCAATGTGTAACACCCACCTGGGTCATGAGGTCACTCCAACCACCTGCTGAGGTCACTCCACTGGCTACCGGTCGCTACCAGGATCAGGTTCAAAGTCCTGACCCTGGCCTAGACTGCAGCTGACAGGACAGCGCCCGCCTACGGACAGGAAATTATTTTACTCTACACGCCCGCTCAACCATTTCGCCCTGCTGCAGCAGGGATGCTTGCACTCCCTGTCATTCAGGTGAATGGCTGTCACTTGTCCCGACCACGGAGCTTCTGCATCCTAGCTCCCCAGTGGTGGAAGAAACTCCCCAATCCTCTACGATCCACTCGGTCATGTTGCCGTGGTCAGAAGGTGCATCTCTTCAGACTGTACATGGACTAACTGTCACTATTCTGCAGGGCACTCCCAATCTAGGATCGCTCTTATCACTTGTACCCTTCTATCTTGTTACTCTAGCACTTTTGTGTCACACTTGTCCTGCACTTGTAATGCACCTGTGTCATTAACTTGATGTTGTAGCTCATTGTCATGCCTCCTAGTTTGATTTAGCATAGCTTTCTGACCTAGCCTAAACTGACTGTGAGTACTGGACTTAATGTGTTCATGGCTATGGATACTGTCTAACATTTCATCAGAAAGACAGTGCCTCCTGCAGCACAGGAGCACATCACTGCACTGGGGCATTGGGGATTATTTAATCAGAGGGAAGATCACCCACTACTGGCCCACCAACACCCCTTCCAGCAGCAACTCAGCATTCCCAGGAGGTCTCTCATCCTAGTACTAACCAAGCCCACACGTGCTTAACTCCAGCCAGCCAGCAGGAGCAGGATGCATGGTGGTATGGCTGCTGGCAAAGTGCTATCACTTCCCTGGCTGATTAGCAGAATTTTAAAGCATTTTAAGGCATTTTGAGGAAACGTTCAAAATGGAATTTCTCTTACTGGTTTTCTGTAAGATCCAGACCCTGGAGCACTGTTACAGAGTTTTATTTTTTTAATCAGATGAGAGCATTCAGGATTAGTCAGAGATTGGCAGACGTTGCAGGGAGCTATTGCAGTGTGTAACATTATGAAATGGTGGATGAATCTGTAGAATCCCATCATTCCATTTTGCCCCCCGAACAACACCCAGGACGATTTTGTCAGGAGTGTTGTCAACAGGGGCGTACAACAAGATGATTAATTGTTTGGAATAATTAGAGATGGAGTCTGCCATTAAATCTGGATTTTCTGCTCTGACGATCTGTATTTTTGTAGTTGTTAATTGGATTTGAGGGTTCTTTATTAAGTTTATATATTTGCATTTTCCTACATATCTGTGGATTGAATAGCCTTTTTCAAAAAGTCAACAAATTCGATTTTTCCCCCAGATCCAAATATCTTTGAAATTACATCCTTGCAGACTGTATCAAACAGATACAGCGGAGTGGTTTATATTAGACCCACCCTCTTTTTCTTAGCCTGGACATAAGAGCATGCCAGCGCATTGAGAATGACAGCACATTTTATTTACAATAAAATTCAGCAGAGCAGGAGATAATACTAATTAAGGTATCTGTTTGGCACCCTGACAAAATGGTTGATCCTATTTCTACACAAAGGCAATGGGAAAATCAGCGGATGAGCAAAGTCCAATTTACATTTTAGCGGGAGTAACAAGGCACAAGGGGAAAGTCACAAGAGAGTGCAATGCATTTTCATGACTTATTTTCCCCCCGAAACATGAGGATATGCAATCCCCCAAGGTTAAAGGCAAAGTCTTTGATCTCTCGGTCTCTCTTTTTCTCACACTTGGATAAAGATGGTGGGGGGGGGGGGAGTACTGGCATATCATCTTAGACTGTACATGTAAAATAATGAATATTAATATGTTATAATATTAACCCTTTTTTATATGGCGGCAACCAATCCCCAGTCGTAATGATGTTACAGTTACAGTGGTTGCAGTGACCACATTATCAGAGAGCTTCTTGGGTGAGCTGTAAGAAAGTGACTGTCATCCTCACTTTGCAGGTTACTATGGAGAAGAACATTTGCTGAATACATGTAATGTAATCCTACCATTCCTTGTAAAGCTGTGTTCACTGGTCAGTATTAATTCACACAGTAATATGGCTGTCCCTTGCACTATTACAAAAAAGTTAAATGGTGGGAGTACTTGGGAAACTTTGGGTAGAATATGCCCTTTTTCTACATGTTCTGCATCTTTTGTCAAAAAATCTGTTAAAGAATACCATTTGTCTTGGCTACAGAATTTCTTGCCATTTCAGATTTGAGCTGGGGCTGAGTTTTTAAAAGCCCAGTCTCTCTTCACAAATGAAACAAAAACCGAAATCCTTTCCCGAAAATGATCATTTGTATTACGATGAAAGACTTGCTGGGTCTTAATCGTGCAGAGAAATGCGTAATGATTTCACTTAAATGTCTACATTTATGTCACTCGCGCTACGTGCACTTGTACGCACGGAACAGTGGCTCTGCGTTATGTGTCATTGAGGAAGTAGAATATCCTTTTAGTATTGCTGTGTATCGCGTGACCTTGCTAGCCGAGGGTGCAGAGGTCTGTGCTGTTATTCAAATGAGATGCACGCGTTCCTCAGGCGGTGTTGCACCCGTCCTGCCCTGAAGTTACGAAGCGCCATCTGTGGTCTCGTTTGGAGGCCGTGCCTTGAACTTTGCACCCGTTTCTCTTCATCGGAGCGTTCAAGTTTGTCCTCCGACTCAGCAAGGAAGTGAAGTGCTAACTCTTAAGGATATATTTTAGTATTCACCCATCGTCACAGGCTGACACTGCCAGGTAATGTAAGAGGGAATAAGAAAGTGGCGTTGACGCGGTGTTGATGTTTGTTTCAAAATTAATTTTAACTGAAAAGTAACTGTGCCATGGTGCCAATGTGAATGACCTTCTGTGCTCTTTGTATCTTAAGCAATGAGAAGTTTTATCAGCCGGCTGCCAAGCTGGTATTTTCCTCAGTTTTGACAGGTATTCCACAGTTCTGTTATTTCCACACTTAACAGTAGTCAAGTAGTCAAGGCTGCATAGAGTTTGTGTTGTTCTTATTGGCATTGTGAGAAATAATTTGCTGACATAGTCTATCTTCCTGTTGTAAATGTTTTAACTTTTTGAATACTGAAATGCATACTCTTGTTTAACCCTTATGTTGTCCTCAGGGTAAAAAAATTACCCTGTACTGAGTTTAACAGCAGTGAAAACTCCTGAAATTTAAAGTTTTCAGCATAAAATTTAATGACTATTCTTGGAGTTACCCAAGTACCCAACCATTACAAAAAGTTAAAAATATTTTCATAACAGCGGTACCCCATCAGGGTACAAAGATTGTCTTACCAGTCTGTTTTAACCCTGCAATTATGAAATCAGAAGTCATAATCAAAATGTAGCACCACACATCTCTTACATAAAAATAAAAAAACAATTATGTGTGTTTTGTAGTACAAATGAGTGGTGTAGACTGAATAAATACAGCCTCTCTTGACTGTGAAGTAGTTACACATTTATTCACTGATTTATTGATGAGCGACAGGTTATTTCTGCATTTAAAATTCAATGAAGATGCTTTATCAACAGGGGATCCGGTGAGGGTGGGTCAATTTGAAGGCTATTGGAGGGCTAAGTCAGCAGCAGTCATGCCAATTGGAGTTCTGATATTCTAGCGAGGTCAGTTAGTCTATTGTGGATGTGTTGTTTTCTGTGGAGTGGGGTGGAAGGTGCTTTCTTCAGGCTGAAGTAAAGGCTTAGTTTGGGTACACTGCTCCAATTAAGGAAAATATTCAAAAAGCTACTTTGCAATGAAGTGAAGTGGGAAAGCGGCACTCCAGAAGAATCTTGATTAAACGACAGGCCTCATCCTGCCAATTACCTTGTGTTATTTTTATTCCAAAGTAGAGAGAGAGGTTTAAACTGTGTATGCTCATTAATGCAATAGCTATCCCTGTAGACCCTCATCAGAACATGCCATTACAGCTAGCCCAATACAGGCGCATTAATATCCAGATACATTAAGGCAGATCAATTAGCTAAGTGCTACTGTTGCAAATATAATTTTCACCCCTCTGCTTGCAGTGGGATGCTAGACAGTGGCAGAACGCTGAAATTTATTGGCAGAAAGCATCAACTTGAGGAATTGCTATTTTCTCTGTCTTTCGTATTAGCTCCATCTGATTGTTTGGGTTCAGGTTTCTCGTACCAAGAGAGAGAGAGACGTCAATACTCCTCCATTAAATAGATGTGTTGGAGGGAAATCTCATGTCAAAGTTACTTACTCTTATTCCCAAAGCTAATGAAAACACAATTCTAATGAACACACTTGGAATAAATCCTAGTTTAGTCAACTGGAATAGGTTTAGCTGGATACAAATCAATACTAACTATAAGGAGGATGGCCCACACACGAGAGAGTGGTAAGTAAAAAGCCTCTGAAGAAAATGTCCGCTTGGATCAGCACAATCGAATGATGTCCTTGCAAAGCTTCATACCCAGCTGGGAGTAGTTGATAGGTTATCAAGTGTTTCCATGACAGCCTTTGATGGTGCAGCTATGATTTGGTGCCTGGAACAGTCACAGTTTGTCTTACATCTGAAGGGCAAATGGATTTCATATTGGGCTGAATGGAGTTATAAATGAATATGGCAGATTTAAGTAGAATGTCACTCAGCTTGGTTTAATGAGTACCGTCTGTCACTCACCTGTGGGCAGCCTGATCAAACTACAGGGAACGTAGTACTCAGATCAGGGATATTCCTGAATTATTCATCAGAGGGCTTGCATTTTTGTCTCAAAAACAGAAATGATTTCAGTTCCTTCATAAGTCAGCTCATGCAAGTAAAACTCTGAGGGTAAATTCTAGATCAAGAGGCAGTGCTTCAACACCCTCAGGTCACTACTTAATGTGATATACTATTTTAAGCACAGCGACTCAATATATGTCTTTACCGCCCCCAAAACAAATAATATTTATTATGTTTATTTCAAAGCCTCTGAATTATCCATGTCTGTGGTCCGTCTTTTCTCTTAATGGAGATTCTGCGCAAAATGGCGTTCCCCCGTCACGGTCTGAGGCAACACTGTATGGCAGCTGAAGTTGTGGCTTAAGCTGTGGCTGTGCCATCTGTGTCATAGACCTGGGAGCGCTTTCATAGCAATGGAGTCGGCTCCAGGTGCCAGCTTGCATCTATCCAGCTCCTATCCGTTGTCACCTCAGTCCTGGCTGCCTGGGCACCGTTGCCAGGGGCAAGGAGCTGGGGTCAGGCCTCATTCCACCATGCCCACCTGAGATGAGCATGAACACCTCTGCTGTTTCACGGTGGGCTGGCTGAGATCATGCTTCCCCCAGGCCTTTGTTGGTATTTTTGGTTCCTCAGGATACCCTGAACCTCTATCATAACCTCTAGACAACCTCTGAGCCTCTATACTGACATCTGCACAACTGATCAACCTCTACACTAACATTTGCACAACTGCTCAACCTCTACAATAATCTGCACAACTGCTGAGGCTCTACAGTAAGCTCTAGATATCTGGTGAGGCTCTACAATGACTTCTTCAGAACTTCTACAATAACATGATAGAAAAATATTCACTCCAACGCAACACTTCAACAACAACTATCCTCCCCACTATAAAAAAAAACTATGGTATGGTAAAACTATGGATTCTGTGACAGTCAGTTATGAAGTGGAGTGGGAGTTTAGTAATTAAAGTGATGTGGCTCTCTGAAGCTTGATGACAATGTTAAGGGGCGTTCAGTTCTTATTGTTCAGTATAGTTTGTGTGTGTGTTGCAAAATCCATGCCAGCTTTTACAGTGTGTCCAAACACACTGGAGGGAGTAGTTTGCTACAGTATAGGGGAGAGGGGCACTGACAGAGAGGCCCATTGTGGAGCTGCCAGGGCCGATAATGTGCGAGCTTAGCTATGCCACGCTGACGGTCCCCTCCTGGATCTGTTCAAGGCTCTGCGCTGTCTTGTCACAGCTGTGCTCCTGGTCCCTCCCTGTCCCTCTGTCCGCCCAGGCTCCCCCCCCCCCCCTCTGCCTAATCCGGGCTGCATTTGTGGCGGGCAAACGCGCCTTCAGAAACAGCCAACTGCCAGTCGGGAGAAGCAAAAAAAAAAAAAAACAGCAGATTGGCATGTATGCTTCACAGACAGCTGAAGAGATTAGTGGGGAATGGTGTATTACAGTGATGGTTTTGATCAGCGGTCTCTGTGATTGATGGGCCGCGTGGGGGAAATGCGTCAGTAGTTTGTGTGGATTATTAGAGGTGCGCCTGTAACCTGGGGAGAGGGGGGACCTGATTTATGCATTCATTGGCTTTCCAATGAAAGAACGGTGATGGTGTCATTTTTCACAGCTACGCTCGCGCTCCGCATATTGAGCCGCAGCGTATGGATCTGTGCCGGGAAACCTTGACCTCGGGGAGCACCACAGGTGGCGTATCACATGATGTGATCTCTTGAGAAAGGAAGGTAATGGCACAGCTTGCGCTGCAATGGGGGAAGTGCATTCCTTATCCATTCATGTGTTTCACTCACACTGAATGAAACTGGGCTTTCTTGTCTTGGGTGGGATTAAGCTCTCAAACTGATAGTGAATTGTACTGACCCATTTGTTAAACATCCATGCTTAGAACCATCTGACCTCTTTTTTCTAAAACGCTAAAACTGCTTAGCTAACTCAGGTGCTATTGTTAGTTTTAATAGCTTATAATGTATTAACGCCTTAAGTTGCAATTGTTTCAGTTTATTTGCATTCATTCTGTTTTTGCAGTGAATTTTTCAATACATCAAGCCACACAATATACCGTTTGAATGTGTTAAAACTTGCGGTTTTATCGCTATAAACAATTTTATGATGCCAGTGTTTAAACGAAAACGATTCCTTATTTTGTTAAGTGGAGGGGCAAAACAGGCTTGGGGGGGGGTCCTTACCTTCTATGTGTTTTAGAAATCAACAGATGGCACAAATCATGGCAAAGTCTGTACTCTTATCACTGCAGGGGTCCAGCGAACAAAATACATTGTAGTTCTTAGTTCCAAAAATGTGGTAACTCAGAAACACTGACAGAATGTTCATTGTTTACTTGGCAATTATCTGGAGGAATTATCGTTGTTGTCCATTTTGCCATTGTAAACATGCCAAGATGTACTGTGAACATGTTGCTGTCTCCAGTTTATACAGACTCTCTGGAACAAGATGAGCGCATCTACAAGGTTTTCTGACAGTACTGTGCCTTAGTATAACCACTGGGACCCGCCGTGCACAAGTACTGACTCTTCTGGGTAGCATGACTTCTCCCCAGTACATAGCCAGCCAATAGTGGGCTATTATAGTGACCACTGGGAAGTATCTTAGCCAATGAAACTATGTTTAGTATATAGTTATTAGGTTTGCATAAAAGGACACACTTGAGTTTGACAAGCGCAGTAAAATATATTTTATCAAAGTTATGTAATGTACAGTATAATATACAAATACTGTATAATCGGAAATATGCAGTAAAATGTCGACTTGTAGTACTAGTAACAAGATCCAAACATACTGTAATTATGTGCCCTTTTTTAGAACCACTTTCATACACATACATATCACCATGCCGTTCAATGTTGCTTTATTAAATTCACTATTAAGTGTAATATGAAAGCAAAGACACCAGACCAAAACCAAAATTAATCATAGCTCAGACATCAATATCTGTCATTTTTTCATGATTAAGTGATTAGCCCTGATACATCAACATTGACTGCTTGTCTTTTTAGTTCTTCATTTATTATAAGGTGTGTACATGGAATCATTTATTATAAGGAATATTTACACCTGGTGTCACACTGACACTTCGGTTTTTCACAGTTTGTACAATTTGACTACTTGTGACACTTTACAACACGGTACTGTTTAGTCAAGCCACAGCATGGCATTGGTCCGTCATGACCTGTCACTGTAACAGCCATCACTAAGCAGCTGTGTATATCAAGCGTTAAACATGAACTGGAGCTCATTGTGTCTTCCTCACTTGATACTGTACAGTTGTGATCTAATGGAAAAAAATAAGACGCCTCATTTATTAGATTATGCACACTTTGTACTGGTTTAGAGGGATAAGAGTATTAGACATTCAGTCTACCTGAGAACAGAAAAAAATCTGAAACTGAAATAGTCTATTGGAAAAAAACATTTTCTGTGGGGTTTGCAATGGGTGTCACCATACAAGGGTGTACTGTAGACCACTTCTATACAGGGAGGGGTTGGACATTCCGATTAAAATGAAGAAACTTAAAGATGGAGGCCATCGGGCTCAGATACGAGACCTTTATGGGCTGAGCTCCGCTGTTTTTGGGAACGGGCAGAATGAGTGGCGTTTATTAGCTTTGACCTAAATTACACGAGACGATCAAAGCTGTTAAAGCAAAGGACAGATTGAGAGCCACGGTGACCTAGATACCGGCGATTTGAAGAGCGGGCGTACTGTACCGCACGTTCGCTCGCTGGGCTGTCTAATGTAATGAAGAGGCGTCATAGCCGGCTCCGCTCTAATGAAAATTAGATCACGATGGCTCTCACGGGCACAGATGCCTTTGTTGTTGCAATTCTTTCAAATTCAGCCTTTGTTTGAGATGTTTATGGGGCACTTACCACTGGGCTGTGCTTCAGTTGTGATTTTCTCTGTGATTTCATGTTTTTTTTGTTGTTGTTTCTTTCTAAATGCGTGGCCCTTAAATGCTCAAGCTTGTTTTTTTGAAACAAGCATACAAATGGAACAGGTGTCGGTGATTGGCTCAGATGCATGCAGCTTGCTGGTATCTGCATTATATTTGCCTCCATATCAGCCTCTCTGTATTCCAACGGTGTCTCCTACCTGCCTGTTAATATGCACAGTGTATTCACGGCATAGGAATATCAGGGAAGGGGAGCAGTGTCTCGATGCAGATGGCCAGGGTCGACAAAGGAGGGGGACGTGTTTGCCTTACGGAAGCGTCTTGGTGACTCCAGAAGGGTGATTTGTGTAACCCCCCCCCCCCCCCCGACGGGGACGTCAGTGTTGAGTTGGAGCAAGCAGGCACAGGCCCGCAGTTACCATTTGCCTTTCTCGCGGAGGACATTCGGAAGAAGCTGAACTAACAATGAACATCACGCGCTCACTTTCTAAGCCTTCCCTGGCACTGTCTTCCAGTTAGCAGCAGATGATTTATGGGGATTAAGCTTGCTGTTTGGCAGGAAGCTACTTATGGGCATCCAATTTACCCCCCCCCCCCCCCCTCCACCCCCCTCCAAACTATACAGTATTTTCTTACCATTGTAAATAATCCTACAAATGTAAAGCATTTGTTGATGTCATATTTAATCTGTGGTGTCTAAACAAAGGTATGAGGTCCTTGCGTAAAATGCGTATGTGAATAAGGCTTTTGTGGCATCTGCTAATGCAAATAGTTTCCATTGCCAATTTTGTATCTCATGCATGAAACCACCTGAATTTTGATTTCATATTCTGTTAAGTTGCCTAGTAGTCGCACTTTAATGCCCAAGTAGCAATGACAGTGGTGACAAGATCACCCCTTCCTCCTTCGCTTCGCCAATTTGTTACATCTATTTTTAAATTTAATATGTAGTATATTAATTATATGCCGCTAATTTATAAAGCCTATATGAAGAGAGATATAGCCTTTTTTATATCTCCCCCTAAGGGGTTGGCTGACTCCACAGTAATGATATAATGACACATACATCTCAGGTCGTACAGACACACATAAAGCAAACTGTTTTTCAAAATAAAAATTTATGTTACAAAGCAAAATAGTCATAACAGATTTTTTTTTTTTCACGGTCACTGCCAAAGTCACAGTTTCACACAAAAAATATTTTCTAATATTGTACAAACTTTCCTGTTTGGCCTTGACCTATAATACTGTTCTGCTTCTTTTCACAGCCCATAAAACCAGCTGAGACTATTTAAAAATTGAGTGGTAGAGCATGAACAAAAACAGAGTATGAATTATAATAACCTTTAAAGAAACATTGTAAAAAAATATCAGCTCCAAATGGTACTCCAAAACAGAATATGTGGAGAGCATGATCTGCTAGATATGTGCTTTATCATATGTGGTCAGTTTTCATGTCACAAGCTTTCTCAGTTTCAATGTACCATAAATATGAGGTATCTTGAATCGCATTTTCAATTCAATTAATAATGTATTTCCTTTATCTGTACATAGTTATTCAGAGGCTTTTCCAGCATTGCAGAGCTGCAATGGCTGCCCTGCTTAACATTCAATTAGCCTTTGTGGAAAAGCTCTGTACTGTGGTAGCCTTTAGCAGACTCATAAATTAAGGTGATATTGCTTCCTAATGGGATCTAGAGAAAAAGAGGTTTAATTGTATGCAATTTTTATTTGCAGCTGTAGGCTGAATTTGCTGGTAATATCAGGCGTAATAGTAGGTAGCCAGCTAGCCAGGAAGCTAGCTACACAACAGCAGGGAACAGCGCTCAATATACATACACTGATTGAGCTCCTGCAGAACATAGTAACACAGCTTAGATAGTGCAATTAGTGGGATAAATATTAGTATCTCCTGAGATTCAAGGTACTGCGCTTAATGCACTGAGAATTCTGTCAGGGCTGACAAGTGCACCCTTTCTTTGTCAGAACAGCAGGGTTCTGGCAAAAACCTAGGGACCAGTGTAGCAGTCATCTGCAATCTTTAGTAAATTGTATTTTTCTGCAGGAAAAGCCTGATTTGGTTGTTTCAAAGTTCTGGAGCGACTCATTTGTTCTGAGAGTTTCAGCGATCGGCTATTAGTCATTACTTCTGAAATGTAGGGCTTGAGAAATTGGATCTAAACATAGACAGCCATTTCGGAATAATTTTACACACTCTGTGTTCAGAAAGTGTGGCTTCCCCCGAAGGGGACATTAGCCTAGATTTCAAAATATCTTCTTTAGCTTCGAGAGAAGCGGTGAATCAGTGTCTGGTCTCAGTAGTAAGATGGTAGAAGGGTTCATGTCAGGGTTTTGGAGATCTGTTGTGTCTGCCACTGTGGCTCATGTAAAAAATTAAACAAAACAAAATACGTAAATCAGACTACATATGTTACGATTGGATATTTATGTGTTACCAACTAACTTTGCCTCACCCAAAAAGCACACAAAGTTTTCTTTATTTCTCTTGTTTACATTCCAGATCAGATCAGTCAAGGAAGCAGATGTGATGTGCTGCTGAGTGTTTGGAACACTTCTATAAAAAGTAGCAAATTTTCTATTAATCGGAACAAAAACTAATTTCAAAAGCCTCTTTTAATTAGGGTAACATTAAGATGTATGAGAAATATTAAGTCGGCTACTGAAAAGGTTTCTCGCTGCAATCCTTCAAGTTTGATCTTGTGTTTTTTTTAAAATCTAGTGATAAGCTTTATGTAGTACTCTTGTGCTTTGTGAAAGTCACCTGACAACCTGGACAAGGATTATACTCGTAAGAATCTGATTATATGTCTTTTTATTCACATGCATGTCAGTGATTTTTCTCTCTGTGTCTTTATCTCAGGCATTACTCCTTGAATTTGCCTCTGCATCAACCTAAGCTTGACACCATTCAAGCCCCCAATAAACCCCATAAAAACGTCCTAGTCTGATTTACTAGTAAAAATGACAAATAAGACAGTTGCAGTAATAGTACATATCTACAGCTTGAGGTAACCTTTTTCTGTATAATAATTTCACAAGCTGAATATGAACTAGCACTCTTTATGCTAAATCACAGTGCTTTATCATGAAAGATGTGCTCTTGTAAAGTAATGACTTCATAAAAAGAAAATTGCGTTATCTCCTTTATCTACTTACATTAAAAAGGTATTTCCCATGTAATTACAAATATGAATAACTGATAAATTATATTGTTCACTCTATTGCATTCCTGGGACATAAATATCCATTTAAACTAATCCAGTTGATGCTTTTGTAATCCAAAAACACACTGTGTCCACCAATAAATGGCGTAGCTGCAGTGGTTTATCTCTATTTTTGTGGCTATGTTTTTCATTTTACAACTAGGTTTCTTCTTTGAATTCCATGCTCTCTCATGCTATCGTGCTATTTTTATCCACAATTGTCTTTTCTCTGAATTTGGGGAGACCACATTGGTGTTCTGAGGCATGTGCCTTGGTTGCAAGTTCATAGGTCTGTCTCACATCTTAATTTGAGAGAACGCAGACAAACACGCATAATGCACTTGACCATGTATAGCTGACCACCCCTTTTTTACTTCACAGTCCACCAGTGAAGTAGCGCAGTCATTGTGTCAGAAGAGCACTGCCACTCTGGAACGCAATGTTGTAGACCTACATTTGGGCCACTCAGGCAACCCCTTGTATGACCTCAGATACACCTGTCACCATCTTTGTATTCAAACCGAGGGAGGTCTATAGGTCTGTAGGCAAGGGAGGTCTATAAGCTAGCAATATGTTCGTAATAGCACATATTGCATTGAGAATTGAAGGGAGGTCTATAGGGTAATGCCATGTTCATAATGGCACATAGAGAAATTAAGGGAGGTCTGTGTGCTAGCAACTTGTTTATAATGAAATAAGAAAAGATCTAAATAGCTCATTATGAAGCTTAATGTTTGCTATTATTATAGGAGCCTTGCCTGAGCTATCATCAGTGAATGTGATTTATTAAATTAAAAACAATTTAGCCGAGCTTAATTATGGGCATAGAGTCACTTGGATAAATGGTCATTAGGTCACTAGCCAACCATTCTTACAAACTTTCCCTGTTCTGATGTAATGAAGAATGTGCTTTCAGCATATGCTTGTGCTTGTAACATTGTTTTGTGGCACAATGATGTGTAAAAAAGCAATGGGGCACTTGGCCGATCAGCAGTTTCTTGGCCAGCTGTGTGCATTTGCATCATTAGTTCGTGCACAAGAAAGCAAAAAAAAAGAAGGTTTAGAGATAATTCTAGGTGTGGAATTTGCATTTAGAGTCTGTCGCTGTTGTCTCTCAACATGAAGACCAAATAAGTGTCAATGGCAGTAAAGCAGGCCATCACGAGGCTGAAAAATCACAATAAATTTATCTCAAACATCAGATGTGTCAAAACCAACAGTTTGATACGTTAGTAAGCAAGAACACTGGTGATCTCAGCAATAGCAAGCTACCTGGTGGACGACAGAAGACCAGTGTTGTGAATGACTAAAGAATACTTTCAATTGTGAAGTAAAACCATTTTTAAACAGTCTAACAGATCAAGAACACTCTCCAGGATGTAGGCATAGAAGAAAAAAGTCAACAGACTTCGCCAGTAGTTTTGTTTGATTACAAATTAAAAATTGTGGAATTCAGAGCCAAATTGAGAAACAATATGTCTTTGTCCCAAACGTCATGGAACTATATATTATATAGCACATCCTTATCTTGCGGAAAGTGGATGCTCGATCTTGGCAGCACTGTTTCCTGGACTGGCAGGCTGCCAGTGGAGAGTGAATGCCAGTGGAGATGCTGTCATTGACACAAGGGTGTCAATGGCGCTGACAGTTACGGGGGTCGGATAATGCTGTTGTTAAGCGGCATGCCGTATCTGCTTTGACAGCCCGAACTCTCGCTGTTTACAAGGACGTTGTGCGAGGACCGCTCATCTTCTACGGGAGGGTTTGATGTGGCCGGCCCCTTTCCGCGCTGGCCCCTCCTACCTCGTCTGTCCTCCGCGGTGTGTGTTCTGCTTGACAGAAAGGGGCCATGTCGTAGCTTGACTAGCTTGTTTCCCCCACCGGGTGGAGAGAAACGTTTAAGTGGGTGTTTTGTCGGTGGGAGAAAGCTGTCATTTTGGCTCTGAGGGTCCGTGTGAGGAAGAACCATAGGGTAAGCTGGTGTTGTGCTATTCTGGTGGTAGCTCCTGCACCCGCTCTGTGTCACAGTCACAGTCCTCATCCAGTCACTGGAGCCGCTCAGATAATGCAGTGGGTTGGAGAGCATCACATGTTTCTCTGTTTTCCCCCCAGATAGAGGAAACGACAAGCTTTTCTATGATGCCTCACTCGTTTATAATCCAGTGCATTAGATTTCCTGTGCAGAAATAAAAAATAAATAAACATACATGTGATCTGTTAAGTTGCCTTGCCTTTTGAACTATTCAACTAATCCATGTTGTCAGTTGGTGACCCAGCCTAGATGCAGTGCTAGCAGGAGCTACCTTCTTCAGCTCCTGGATGGCTGCAAGTGCAGCGAATGACAGTGAAAAAGGGAGAACAACAACAAGCCTCTCTATTTACGGAAACGGCGATTACGCGGCGGGTTAACCTGGCCGACCGCTGGCTCCGCTCGTCGTCCGAGTGTCAGTGTAAATAATCAGCAACGCAAACGAGGAGACGTCGGAGCCGGGCAAGCCCCGCCCCCGCCGTTAATTATTCACGAAGCCGATTTTTTCGGTTTGATCGCGCGGGGGTCGCTCGCCGCGCCGAGCAATGCTGATTTCCAGGGGGGCCAATTAGCACATCAAAGGTGACAGCGGAGGCTGGAGTGGCCACTAGTGGGACGGGTGGGGGCGCAGAGCGGGGGCACAAAGGGGCCGCGGGATTGGAGGCGGGCTGCGGCGGTTCAGAGGAGAGATTAGCCCGGCGCTCTCGGCCTGTGTCAAAAGCGGAAAGCAGGGAATTTAGCTGAAGAGCTTACATCACGGGACTCATTAATTAGGCGGGAAATTGCAGGGATGGCGGTCCTTCGCAAAGAACAATGTCCACCACAGTTTCTTTTCAGAGAAAGAAGGATTTTAACCATTTTATATCGTTTGGTTTAGCTGAGGGCTAGTTTTAGAGATGTATTATCTTGTAGTGTACATTAAGAAATCAGAATTTGGTTATTGTTTGAATTTGCTTTTTAGTCTTCATGTTTCATTGAAAGTATAGTAATCACATTGTAATGGAAAGTTGTTTTTTTATTTGTTAATGTAATTTTTCTGTAATTCTCTAATTTTCATGCTTGCAAAATTACTTAAAAATAACTCAAGAGTGAACGTTGACTGTTCTTTATCCAGCTGTACTAGTTATAACTGTTGCTTTTACTGTTACTGATTTACTCAACATTCATGTCCGCTCTCACATGTTACAGTAATTTATGGTAATGCATAAGCACTGCTGGCTACTGTCAGGATTGATAGCCACCTTAGCAGTCATGTAAGATTGCAGTCCTGTTCATACCTAAAATTACACGGAGGAATGCCAGTTGTATTTAGTGTATATTTAGTGCCGACTAGTTGGCTATCTTAGCTCGCACAAATGAAGCCTGTTCTATTCCAAAGCAGTGCTACTCAATGAAAAAACACAGGGCCAAGCTACATTAAATAATTGAGGAAACACTGGGTAGCATTGGAATAGAGGTTGTTTAATTTGTGTGTGCCAAGATAGCCAATATTGTTTCCTGTAACTTCTCATTTTGATATCAATCCTTTTAACTGCAGGCCTACTGTATATTTTGCAAGCATTCTGCTGCTATCAGCAGTTACATCATCATGAAAACTAGTGATCCAGCACCTGTGGCAGCCATACATGCCCAAACCAAAGCCTAGGAACAAGACTAGTCACTGAAAACTCTCTTATACCTGCACTAAGGAAGCAATTGAAGCCGAAACACCTGTGAAGCTATTTGTCCCAAACATTATGGTGCCCTGAAATGGGGGGCTATGCCTAAAAAGTGCTGCGATTTCTATATGGTGTAACCAAAATGTATCAAAATACCCTTTAATAAAAGCTGAGAATCTGCATTTTACCCAAATGTAAATTGGTTGATTACAAATCTAACATTGTGCTGTACAACTTAAATCAAGAAAAAAAAAGATTGTTCCCAAACATTATGGAGCTCATTGTATTTGGGTGGATAGCCCTCCTAAGAGCCCATATATTAATCATTTGCCAGTCTAGGAAGGTATGGGAAAAATCATGCCTGGTGACCTTACTATACTTTCAAATGCATGATGGTACCCCAGATTCCTTAACTCTACATAACCTTGACATGGACTACCTCATGGTCCACCAGATGGCAGTAATAGAAAATGGTGGCTTTGCCCTTACAGCAGTAGCAACCCTGATATTGTATAATTGCACAACCACCAGATGACCTTCAATGAAATCCAGATGGCAAATAGGGAAAATTGAATTGAGTGGTAGAGGAAGTCCAGTCGCCATTAATGTTACATCTGTACAAGACCAGTATTTTTTTCCCTTCCAGTGGTTGTTGATAACTTGCCTACGATAATGAACGTACGTCCAAAATGGCATGAAAGGAACTACAAATGGCACGTGCTGTGGCACATTTGTGACAGTGAAGGCATACTTATGGTTTGATGATCGGGGCCCTAAAAACATGGTTACTGCAGCTGTTTTTTCATGGCACAATTCACAACATGAATACTAAGCTAACTGTCCCAAATAGCTGCTGTGTGTCTTCCTAGTATGGTCATTAACAGCTCCTGTTTACAGAAGGCAGCCCAACAAATGCTGAGCTGCCTCCGTAGAGAATGATGGGTTGAGATGCTGTCCTTGGGACCTCAGGCGACCACAATGGCTACGACGAAAAGCTCACGTACTTTGAACGTTCCTGCATTTGTCTTTCGCGTCTCGTTAAATTTCTTTTTTCTTCCTCTTCTTCTCTCTTTTTCTCTGTGTTGGCTTTGTTTTGCAGCACTCAAAGGGAGTGATCGGGATGCTGTGTCAGGGCTAGAGCAAGCAGTGGGACTGATTCACAGTCGGCGGGAGAGCCCTTCTAAATGAGCCTGTGTGCGCTACTGGACCTGCTTTGAAAAGGAATAAGGACTTAATAGGATGTCAACAGAGGCGGAACTCCAGCCGGCTGTGAGACCCAGCGTGAGAAAGGAATCCAGGAAGAAAGGTAGGAGCCTGGGGGTCTCTGATTACACTGTCTCTCTGGCCATTAGCATTCTCTCCCTGTCTCTCCCCCGCACACGCTCACAAACACAAACACAAACACAAACACACACGCACACACACACACACACACATACACATACACACAGACACACACATGCACACACTCACACACATGCTCACAAACACAAACACAAACGCACACGCACATACACACACACACACACACACGCACACACACACACACATGCATAACCACACACACACACACCCACACACTCACACACACGCTCACAAGCACACACACGCACACACATGCATAAACACAAACATAGCTCATTTAGAAAGGACCTTTGCCACTAGCATATGAAGTGTCTTCTGTTGCATGAACACAAGTCAACAGGGCTATGTGGCTATGTCTCTAGTGGGATTACTGAAACTGTGCAAGTTCTTTCTGTGAAGTAATCAGCGTTAATTAATTGGCAGACAATTTTTGAACTCTGCTGCTCCGGGCCATGGCCACTAGTATAGCTTGCAATTTCATGGTAATTCAGGAATTCTTGCATGAACCTGGCAGCATGAAATTTGAAAATGACATTTCACTCAGTTTTTTTGACTTCCTTCTTCATTTAATATAACACATCTTATCCAGCACTACAGTAATTACATGTGGAGGCTCTGGGTTAGAACAGTGGAAGTGAGCGCAATGAAAAATATCTCCCATCTTATAATACAGTTGGGCAGACGGGCTTCCTAGGCAGTGCATCATTTTGAATGTGGGAGCGAGTAGTTCATTCTGGTGGGAGTAGATGTCTAGATGAATGTGTCCTGACCCATATGAATAAAGGATGTTGTCTTGTAGTACTGTAAAGTGTATTTGATCACCATTCTATAATACACCCAGGCAAATTTGAATAAGAAAAGGAATTCACAGCCTTAAATATTTCTGTCTCTCCACATTATATTGTCATTTAAAGAATAGGTTTGGCTCTTTCATCAAACTTGGCCTGTTTTTCCTATCTTAGCTCAAGTCAGTTTGACATCATTTGTATTAATCTCCTGAATCCTCATTTTTGATTCAGATTTTTACATCATATTGGACTTTTTTTCCCCCTAGCTTTTCAGACAAAGAGTTGTTCGGGTCACGTGTTTGTCTACACCAGTTGCGACACTGCTGCCGGCAGATTTCTGAAGAGTTTTATAATGAAGAGTTCTTGAACGTGGTATTTTTACAGAAGCGATGTTTGGTTTGACTGGGGGCGTACTTGCTGCCGAGGATTTGAACAGGTGAAGTTCCCAATCAGCCGACCAATCAGCACTGCTTGTGCCTTTACCTTTCTGAACAGCAGTTACAGATCATTCTATAGACTGAGAATGACATCCAGATGATCAGTACTGGGAGTCTTCTGCCCCGAAATGACTAACAGGTTCAGTACTGCGGAGAGAGGTTAAATCAGTTCTTTTAAAATTGGATGGAACTGATACACATTCTGGGGGGATGGGGGGGGGGTGTTGGGGGGGTGGGGTGGGGGAGGATGAACCTCCTGGACCAGCTACAACCACCCTTGTGGAACTGGCCTGGCTCTACTGTTGTGGAGTGCAGGTAAAATATCCTAGGGCTGGACTGGAACGGACCCTATCTCTGGTGGTGTCATCGTGCCGTTTTTAGTCCTCTCCCCTTGCCGTTCCTGAAAGGACTTCGCTTTCATAGTGCCCTCCTGCCTCCTAGTCATTCACACTTTACCATAACACGCCCTCGTGGGTTTCAGCTCTATAGACTCGGCTGAGCTCAAAAGAGGCACAGGAGGTGCAAAAAAAAGCACTTTGCAGTCACAGCAAAGGAAAATACGCACTCCTTTTATATTAGGCTCTGTCACCACGCTTCCATTAGCCACGCCGTGCTGGGTAGAAGGGCAAATGAAACACCGAGTAAGGAACAAATTGTTTACTTTACTCTCCCTCCTCTCTGAAAGAAATCTTTAGATATGCCAGTGTTACTGTCACCGCCACCGTTCGCTGATGTGGGAGCATAATGAGGATGCGGTGCACATGACGGAAGGTTCCAGACAACCGCAAGGCCGCCGGGCAGGTGACTCACGGGCGCCTTTGTGTTCGGAAAGTGGAGTGTTTGCGTGGGAGCGGAGCGGTCGTGGCTGGGAGTGGGTGATGCTGAGCCTCCCATTTAAGGGGGGGGGGGGGGGGGGGGGGTTTGGCGGTGGGGAGGGGGTGTGTGTGTTAATCAGTGAGCTCCTGATTGTGGGGCTTTTTTGTTGTTGTTGTTCTGTGTGACAATGCAGGGAGTCACAACAGCTGTTCTCCGTTCTGAGTCACGATCCTCCCGCTTCTACACGGCGTCTCCCTGTCACTCCTCCTCCGCGGAGCTGCCTAATTAGTGATGCCGCAGACCTGATCTTCAAGGTGTTCGCACTGAATGGCATCCGTCGTGTACGAGACGCGTTGCTAACGATGTCTCGGCGTCCCTGTGGAACGTCCTCACGCGGCACCTGTTGTGATGTCTCCGCCAGGTACTCCTGGGACGCTTCGTGTAACATTGTCTGCTTGCTTGGCAAACGTCCTTGTCGAGGGGCGGCTCGTATTGCCTGTGCTGTGCTTATTACCGCCCCCCCCCCCCTTTTTTTAAACAGCTGGAAATTTGCCAAGGTAATTAAGGTTAAGCGCTGCACTCAAGGGGTGCGGCAGCGGCGGCATGGTCCCGCCCAGGATTCAAACCTGCAACCCTGCGGTCGCGTGTTTACCCCGCCTTCCCCGGCTAACGCGCGTCGCGAGCTGCCGATAGCCGCCGTAACACGGGGGTTTGAACATCACGCCGAATCAATTGTAGTAATTAATAAACGCTTTGCGGGCGAAATTTCCCAACGGCCTGTTGAGGAGCAATAATGAGCGAGCTGTATTCAAACTGTATCTGCGCGGAGTGGGATGGGCACACACGGGGCCGTTGGTAATGAAAATGAATGTCATTAAGGCACATTAAGATGGAAAGGAGCCTAATGCAGCCAGGGCTCTTTGAGAAGCGCCGCGGCTAACGACGCAGCCGTTCGGCGAGCGCCTTTCGACCTGCCCTTCCTTAAGAAACTGAGCGGTAAATACCTCCGAATGTTTTTTCTCTTCTTCTTTACCGCAGGCCTTCGTTACCGACGGTTTGCACCGGCTGCCGGCCCTTTTCTGTTTTCGGCGGGAAAAGGGGCGCGGGCGTGTGCGTCGTGGCGTTTTTCCGGCCTTCGCGGTCACGGTGGGCCGGCGAAACCTCTCGGTGCCGCGTAAAAAAAAAACGCGAGTGGGAAGGGGGAGGGGGGGGGGCGTTGAGTCACGGCACGGTCCAGAAAGTTAATCTGCGGGCCGAACCTTTCAGCAGGGGTTTCTGGCGCTCTGTAAGCAGTGCGCACGTGTGTGGTCCCCCCCCCCCCCCCCGTCCCCCCCGTCCGTCTCACGGCAGATATAGGGCAGGGCAGCGTGCCAGTGGTGCAGGGGAGGGACTCTCTGCGCACCCCAGCTGCATTGAGAGAGGCAGGCGGCGCGGTTTATCACGGTCGTTTGACGCTGACAATTAGCGGTCGACGCAGGTCGGTCTTGAGGAACCAGCTTCGCAGAGTGTCGTTTATACTCCAGAGTCTAGAGCTGCTGCACATCTTCTGCTCTGCATGCCTTTGATACGCCTTACTTTGAATAGTCTTGTCTGCGTTCGTTTCTTTTCTCGTAGAATTTTTGTAAAATTTTCTCCTGCAACAGTGATGCTTTTCACAACCCATTACAACTAATTGAAACATTTCCTTGCAGGTGGGTGGGTTTGTGGTGGTGTCAAAACAAAATGTGATTCTCCTTTTAGGTGAGGGAGAGAGAGAGGGGGGGGGGGAGAAAGAAGGGGGTGGAGCGAGGTAAAAGCGGAGTGCTGCTCTCCCTCCGCCTGCACTAATGATCAGCGGTAGCGTTGTGATGTGCCAGGTCAGGAGGCTTCACTACAGAACCCCTCCATGTGAAATTGAAATGGGATTGAATCACAGCTGCAGGGGCTGGGGCTTGTCAGTGACTCACCGTGCTCTCTACTTGGCTATGATTAACATCACTCCCATAGTAAATCTGGATTATTGGAGGTGGGGGGGGGGAGTAAAGCTTTCAGTCCTTGATATTGCCTCTCCTGTTAGCCTCTGATTCTCAGGCAAATTGCATAGCTTGAGGAAGTGACTATTAAATAGAGTCGGGTTTAATGAAAAAAAAAAAAAATCTTTCCCATCAAATCATGTTGAATTACAGCGGAGTTGCATATCTGGTCGTGTCATTTAGCATAATTGGATGTGAATGTTACGAGGACTTTTGTTGTATTCCTATTTTTTCCAAAGAGACTATTTAGATTAATGTGAATATGGAAATATTCAGGTCACAAGTATAAGATGAAAAATGTTCCTCGTATTACTGTAGTAAATTAAGAATGTTGTTACAGATATGAACAGTGAAAAATGAAAGGACATAATCTCTGTGGAAAATGCATACAAAAATTGTTGATGTGTCCTCATAAAAAATTCCTTAACTGTATTACACTTTAACACAGAAATGTTAAGCAAAATTGGCCCATTTATAGGATATCAAATCTAATCTAAACCAAAACTTCACCTTGTAGTGTATGCAGAAAATAAAATGGATCTCAAAGTGAGCCATGCTGAACACCTAGAGTAGGTTCGAAAAGGCAGGGAATGGCAAATCTACCTTTGCCAAACAGTGAATTTGCCTGCCAAAGGCATCTGCTTATATTTGTTTGCAAAACACCCCCAGAGACATGTTTCCAGTTTTATTTTTGTATTGTGTGATTTTAGCAAGACTCACATGCAAAGACTTCATCAACATGTAGTTTTAGTTCAAATTACAGCTACTTCCATTTGCCGTAACATCTCAGGCTACATATTTCTGGTGAAAAGTTGGTGAAATACCATCTGGCTTGAAGTTTTCTGGCCAACTAGGATGTAGCCAGGCTATATCCAGATAAAACCTGAGCTATATTGGAATTAACCTAGTTTGTTAATTTCAAAACTTCACTCAACCCAGATTTATAGCCCTCTAGATTCTAGATTCCAGCTTTTGCACGGTGGAATGGATTTAGGATAGGTATGTAATGTTTTCAAAAATGTTGACCGAAGAAAGTCAAGGTCTGCATTTTTAACAGTGTCTGATTTTCATTTCTATGCATAGAATGCTTGTTTCCATTTGGCAAGTCCCACATAATTGGGAATCAATGTTATTCACATTAGTTCATAAAATTGCATCAATTCTTGCTAATGGAAACATGCCTCATGTTCACTGCATTGGGTCCTCTCAGACAGATTCCTTGTTAAAAAATAAATAAAAAAACAGCTGAGTAAGCAAGTTGCACATAGCACATATATGTTCAGTGTGTTGTGTTTTTGTACTTGTTTGCTAAGCTAAAGCTGTGGTTTTCCTCAAAACGGGCAGGCTTGTGTAGTGAATAGGCTTAAGAGTTACAAATTTTCATACACAAACTCTTAGGTCTCGTGAATCAATCGAATTGTATTCACCACGAGGAATTCCGCATTGCATCACATACTACAAAGATGAAATGAATCGGAAAGTGATTTTATTACGGCCTGTGGATTGATTACTTCGTTTCATTATATGGGCCGTCTGCAGGAGGGTGGATGCTTGCCGTTTTGTTTTATGTCTTATTGATATCACAGGGGGATCATTTCGTGGAAACAAAATTGGAAATAGGAGGGTCAATGTCAGCAGTCTCACTGCAGGGGAGAGACTGTAATGGCCAAACTGAGGACTTCATAGATTTAGTTTAAAATGGCAAATTGTTTTATTGCGTCATTACGGTGTTTATATTGTGGTCAACACCAGATTGTTTTCTAAGCTTAAGTGCTACTTTGTACATTATTGGAGTAATCTTTGAACTGTGAGACCAGTTCATCAGTTTATCACATGCATCATACACTAAGCTGTTACTGTATGTTCTGATGCCCTGACTTCCAGTGTTTGTAAAGCAGCTGCTTCAATGTGACTTTTTTCTCTGCCGTGAAATCTAAACATTTCCAACTGCCGCATGTTTGAAGCCCCTCAGTTTCAGTTCCTGGGTTAAAACTTACAGTACTGTAGATCATACTTACGGAATAGTAGGATAAATCCAGATTGTCAGATCACAACTCAAGAGATCCCAAGACACTCTTTACCTTATGATATGGGAACATCATTTACTGTAGTAGAAATAGGCATGCCAGGGATGTGCCAGCTCAGACAGTTGCCAGCTTCTCAGAGGAAGGTTTTTGGAGGCGTTACATATTTTAAATGTGAGAGGAACAATCAAATTTAGCAATTATTAGGGTACATTTTAAATATATTATTTATTTCCTTCAAAATATATTTAAATAATAACATAAAATGATTAGGCCAGACTATTAGTCCCTGTACTATAGTCCCTCTACTGGCATTTAGCAGATGCTCTTATCCAGAGTGCCTTGGAAACACACTTTTTAAAAAACATAGAGTCAATTTATACTGCCAGATATATACTGAAGTAATGCAGGTTAAGTACCTTGCTCAAGGGTAAAACTGCAGTGTTCTACCAGGGAATCAAACCTGCAACCTTTTAGGCAGCAATGCCAGTTCCTTCCCCATTATACTACACTGCCATCTCATCTGTCTTAGGACCTCATTTTATTCTGCAGACCTAAGCTTGTTCAGAAAAATAAAATCTCACAAACACACATGCACACTCACATGCACGCACACACACTATGGACAAAATAACAGTCTCATATGCTCTTGGAGACAGAATATGTTACTCCTGTCAGGGACGCACCCCCCCCCCCCCCCACCCCCCACCCCCACGCCCAAGCCCCTTCTCCCCCATAATTAAGCTCTCCCAGATTAATTATTGTTTTTTATTTTCAATTTAACTGGACATACTCGTAATTTATTTTTCAGAATTTATTTTCAGTGATCATTTTCAGAAAGGTGTCACACAATCAAGCCCTGATGAATAGCATTCGGGCACGTCACGGGAACGCCTAACCCTGTGCTGCACTGAACAATTTTAATTAAAAGCTTTAATGAACTATGAATGTTCACTTGATGCAAAAAATAAAGAAATTATAGAGGAACAATCAATCATTTTTTATTACAGGATAACGCAGTCATTTTACGCTATACGTACACATCTAAATATGTAAATCATGTCAATAACCTTTTCTCACAGGCTCTCTCAAATACTGTATTATTTTAGTGGTGCATGCCTCAGTTGAACAAGAATTTATGCATTTAAAAATAAACTATGAATATTTGGCTACATTTGCAAATTAAGAATGTTTTGCACAGCTATTTATGTTAGCTCTTTCATTCCAACTTCAAATTTATATGGTATCAAACAATTGCCTCAATGTTTGTAATGTATGTCATAATATTTGTATATTTCTTCATATTTAAATTTACATACCTATTTACATACCTTTTCTTTTGGGAGTCAACAATCAATGATACAAGTACAAAAAAATGAGCACAATATTATTTAATCTTACTCATGTCTACTTATGTCAAATTATAAATGATCTTTTAGGTTTTTTATTTGTCGCTACAGCTACAGACTGCATATTGCATAAAATAAAATATACTTTTTTGTTTGTTTTTTACTGTCTGAGAGACATTTGATTATAATACTGGAAACAATGCTCAAGCCTCATCCACAGAGTCTAGCCTTTAGCATGAAATGTGTCCATTTCATGGTGTCACCAGCTGAATTACTGAATTAAAAAGAAAATCCTGATGAAAGGATTTCCTTGCATAATGATCACAACATCAAACAGGGATTTCCACTTATAGTTCAAAACAGTAGAAATGAGTCCTGTATGGTGTGATCAAGAAGTCACAACTCATAAGGTGAATTTATTAATTATACAGGGTTTTTACATCAGAAGCTAATAACCAAAGAAGGTTTTAAAAGCTCATAAATTTTTTTTCCCCTTAAACCTAGTGGGGGGAAAAGTAATTTAATGCATTGTGAGATTATTCTTCTATCTCATTTTTATGTCCTGTCTGTAATACTAATAGCTGTGCTGTAAAATCTAGAATTCTGTACTTTGTGGAGTTCTTTGTTATTAACTGATTGCCAATTCTATTAATAGGTTCATGAGAGGCGGAGGACCGGGGATCCTTCTCAGTGCTCTTAGGCTCTGAATCCTCTGCCACGTTCGCTTTCATCGGTTCCTCTGGCACCGCTATGAGTCTCTTTCATGCCCTAACATGCATTCCTGGCCCCTCTCTAAAGTGTTTTAGCTGCAGCCCAACGACTTAAGGAGCCCCCCCCCCCCCCTTTTGAGTGGAACCTAAGCTCCTTAGGCGCTGTGAGTCTGTCCAGAGGAGTTTACTTGTGGAAAAAACACGATGCCGTGGAGAAGTACGGCAAGGTCAGAGGGACATAGGACAGGAGGTATGGTGGCAGTGTAGTATATGTATGGGAAAGGAGTTGGTTTTGTGACCTAAAGATCACTAGTTCAATTCCCCGGTAGGACACTGCCGTTGTACACTTGAGCAAGGAACTTAACCTGCATTCCTCCAGTATATATATACATATATATATATATATATATATATATATATATATATATATATATATATATATATCCAGCTGTATAATTGGATACAAAAAAATTTGCGTAAGTCGCTCTGGATAAGAGCATCTGATAAATGCCTGTAATGTAATGTAATGTTAAAGTAGGTTGTGGGCATCACAGCACTGAAGCTCTGGTGCCTGGAAGAGGGTGCAGCAGTCACACCGTCACTGTGCTGATGAGGATATTCAGACGACAGCCGTGGGAGGGAGTAATGTGCTTCTACGTGGCACAGCAGAGATTAAGATATTATCGCTGATTCTTCTTTCATTAATTTCTCCTCGACACCTAAATCCCAGCCTGGAAAATACAGCGGAAGCTTCAGCTGGGCTGTAGCGTAGTCTTCGAGGGGCCTTGCAGACGTGCGTGGGTGATGTGTTGGGCTCGTGCAATAAGAGTTGTCACCTCAGAAATGCGTTTTATTAACACGTCCTCTCTCTCGTAAGATGATGTGGAAGTTATATATGCATATTAGCTTGAATACAAATAGGCAAAAAGTGATGTATGAAATTCTTGGTAAGGAGTCCTTGGCCATGCTAGCCATAATGACTGCACCTTCCGCCAGCCCCACATGTACAAATGTACCGAGGTGACAAGCCAGTTTTAAATGGTATGGTGCTCCATCTGGTGACCCAGAAACATCTACCCAGTGGTCCACGGTTAATTTCCCTCCTTTCCTCACAGCTGCACAAGACTCTGGAGAAGTGTAGCCTTAAAGTTCAAGATCTACCCTATTTACTATACAGGCAGAGTTCAGATTTCATATGCCCTACAAAAAACACCGCCAATTTACCTGCACACAGGAACATGCATAATGCATCACATAATTTTGGTAAACATTTACAGATGTATTTTTTTTTGGCTTCTGTTAGTTTCATTATGTGTGAATTACCCAGATTGGTCGCCACTGTAGTGGGAGTGGTAAAGCAGTCTGTTCTGCTTTTAATACATTCTGAAACATTATGCCTGATGCTTTAGACAGAGGCTGATACAGGTGAATGGACTCATTTTGGTACCTGGACTTAATGGGTAATCTTCCTGTTATATCATTCCCGTTTTTCTTGAGGTCTGTATTTCTCATGTGTATTTTTCATCCGTATGAGCTCTCTCTTTGTTGATTGTAATCGTGCTTTCAGAATATATTTCTCAAAGCCCGGTCATGAGACGCACCGCTAACGGTAAAGGAGCGCGGACATGAATTTTCTCCGTCAGGCGAATTCCCCGTGTGTACTCTGCGATTTATCCCACTCTGCGGGGTAAAGAGATCAGAGAGAAATGCGGTCGTTACCCTATCGGAGACACCTGGACAGCGCGCGGGGGCTTACGCCAGAAATATTTACCGTGCGCCTTTCAGAATTGTTAAAAGACTGCCGCATTATGCGGAGCAATACCTTTTTCGCGTGACTTGTTTACAGCCTGAACTCTGCTCATTCACGGAGGGCACCTCGGTCTCCATACAAGGCTGGAGAGAGCAGGGCAGACTGCAGGATTTCAGATTATGCGTAATCCACAGAAACATCATTTGGTTCCTGCTCTGAAAATAATAGATAGCCAGGGTAGCATACTCTGTTTGTTATACAGTGTAATGTACATGTGTAATGGCAGTACACCCTAGTACTCTCTCATCTACATCCATTCAGTCATTATTATTTCATTTCTATGTTTATATCAATCTAAAAAAAGAAACCGTTGTGCAGAAACATAAGAAGTAAGAATACGTGACATCACTTAACATCTTCATAGTACTGTGAAGAAAATAACTTGTTATCCAGAGATACAGCTGAGAGAATATGGATGCACAGGGACTCATAATGTACACATTTTCAGTCACTAAGCATCTAATTTGGCTGTTATATGCACATCTTGTGTACACATAATATGTTCTTACATGCCTTATTGGCAAATGCGTGCAATTTTTGTGTACAAGTTGTGTGCAGTATTCACCTGTAATTGCCCAAGTTGTTTCAGATATAGATTTAGGAAACCCATAATAATAATAATAATAGTAGTATTTCTTGGAAGCAGCCTGTCATTTCAGTGACTCAAGTCAGAAGATAAGGTCTCCTCAGCCACCGTTGTTAAGCCTTTTTAACATCCTTTTTGCAGGCAATTCAATGATTCTGTAGATTGGGAGTCTGTCTGGTATATAGATCTACTGGCTCAAAATGTATCTACCATTAGTTTCCATAAGTAGTCCATGTGTGAGAATTAAGGTGAGATGAGAACCTGCCTTAAAAAAATTAAAAATAAAATAAAAATCAGTCTATTCCATTTCACGTTCTTTTGGATTTAAATTATTTCCCTAAATTGTACAGTGTGTTGTGTTATTGCTGTGCAGTTAATCAACCTTCGTTTTTTTTCCCTCCGTGCATTCTCATTGATTAGCTCTGAATGAGCATGAACTGAAATTACCATGTGACTTTGTTGCAGTGTTGCTTTAGCAACCATAGCTGATGGAACACAACACTACGTTTTCAGTTAATAGCCAATGTAATTATCATAATAAAAATTATCTCATGTAACACAGCCACTTTATTCTAATTAAAATAAGTTGTGAAATGTATAATGCATAACAGATAATGCTAACAGAATTTACCAATTAATGCTACAAACATTTAAAGCCAACCCTATAAACACTATGTACTGCAAATAAAAAGGACTTGGCTATGAATGGTTGAGCCTTAATATTCTTCTAAAAACTTAGGGACTTCCTCCTCTGTAGGACATTCACAGTCCTTAGAAGGCATTGCATTATTTTACTAATGTAATCCGTCAGTAGGCTGTCACATTATATTAGAATATCAAATTTAATTTTAAATTCGCATACCAATACCGATTTTGAAGATGAACAGAGAAATTCAAAAAGCAAAAAAAGTATGACAGTTGTCACACAGATGGTGGCGCACGAATGACCAATAAAGCAATAGAGCATTACAGACCCAATTATATTGTTCCTGGTCTGGAAATGGAAATCAATTCAGAAGCATAAGCTATAGCTAATAGCAACATTTTTTGCAATGGAGGGTGCTGAAAACGAGCATGATCGCCCTGACAAAGAATACCGCTCCATAAAACTTTAGGAAGGTGATTTGGAAACTGTTGGCTAAATGGGACAGTTGAAAAGAAAGGACAAAGCAATTTTCAGCTTACTGAGGTTAAGTTGATATTTCTGTGATATGGCACGATAGGTTGTGGTGTATCGTGAATACAGTCACAGCTACAGCGGTGTTTTTAAGCACAATATTGGCCTAATGGTTTATTCTGTAATATTATTATTTTGTTTATCATTATAAGTAGCCTTCCTAAATTAACATTGCCATTAAATACTGCAGAAAAATGACTTCATCTGCTGTATTCATCTGCTGTTTTGTGGGTACAACTGGGAAAAACATGTTAGCCTAATTACTAGCCAATTGTTATTTTTAGCTTTGAAATTTCAAAGATATGTTTTCCTTGCATAGGCTTCAAATGTAGCTTTCTTCAAATACAGGTTGAACAAATCTACATGCGTGCTCCAAATATCAAATAAAGCGACTGACCTTACTAAGTAGTTACTGTATTTCTGTATTACTGTATTTCAGGGTGAAAACTGTGTATGTTCAGTAGTAACACAGGAACACAGTGTATTCTTCCCCAAAAGACGATTGCACTTAAGCCTTACTTTAATATTATCTCTAATGCTCTTTGTGAATGAGTAATTTTCTGGCAATATCAAAACTATACACGTGTTGCTACTTAAAAAAAAATTCAGCATCAGACCATGTCAAAATGTTCTCTTGTTACTAGCAACTGCACACTGTGTTTTTCTGATGAATGCGTCAATGCATGTTCAACTCAGGTGAATCACATCTCCTTGGCAACGACTAGACTTCAGCAGGTCTTTTATATTGTGGCGGAGCACCTCAGCTCGAGCTCACTGCAATCACTGCATTATTCAGAGTATCTAATGGTTTATACAGCGTGGTGCGAAACTCATCTGCCCATTCATCATGGTCAGGGGCAGCCAGTCCTCTCACCTTTATGAGATTATGGCAAAGACAAAAAAATTCCCCTTTTCCCGGGAAAGACCCTCAAGAGCTTCCGGTGCGGTGGACGCGACGTAGCCGTTTCAGACGCGAAGCTTTTAACGGCCATTATGCAAACGCGGGGCTTCTGCCGTCTCCTCCGCCTCCGCTCAATGTGACACGCTGCTGGTCTTGGGCGGGACGGCTGCCTCCCAGCAGAGAAGCGATTAACGAAAAGGAAGATTTTTTTATGTCCTCTTTCCGTCCGTGGCTGGCTGACTGACCGGCTCCGATTCTGCACGTGCCTTGTACTTCCTGATGTTCAGGAATCGATCGCTTCTCCTGAAAAGAAAAAAATGGTTGGCTGCAGTGACCACACGGTGAACCTCGCCAGAGAGAGAATTCTAACTCCCAGAACATTCCTGAGGAACCGCCTTCGTGTCTGACTCTCTCGTCCCTGCTACGGTGCGGGGTCATCCATGGTGATGAAATATCGCACACGTCGTGCGTCCGAAACAAGTCTTACAATCGTGCGAGCAATTTCATATATTGAGGTCTCTTGCCTTTAAACAGAGAGCACAGATCGACTGGATTTCTTTCCCCCTCTCTGTTGAATTTTGAGCACGTTTCCACATTTCGCAACACTACAGTAATCCTCCCCTGTGCCTGAGTGCAGCATTGGCCTGACGTGTGCGAGATGCGAAATGCGTTCCTCCGCTTCACAATGGGAGCCATGTTCCTGGCGCTAAGTAAGCTCGGCAAAGCTCGGTGTCATGCTTTGCGGCCAGGAGTCCTCCTCCTCTCTGCCCCCCCCCCCCCCCCCCCACCCCCCAGGTCCTGTCTGCAGACTGTCTATTTCTGTTTGTGGAAAAAAAAAAATGCAGAAAGCATCTGGAGGCCCCTGAAGTGACAGTTCCTTCACCATCCTGTCAGTCAGCGTCGGCTCATATCGAGCTGTGTCACCCAGCAGCACGCGGTAAATAAAAAGCATTGAGGTGTAAAACTCCTTTCTCGTGTTCATTAATATTACATGATATCGAAATGATCTCGCATTCACGAACAGCGATCCCTCTTATTTTACCAGTGGTTTCTGAATTGGGTTCGGTATTACATCGGTCTGTGTGCCAGATGAGCACGAAGATGAAATTGAGTTTCATTGTGTGTGTGCGCGTGTGTGTTTTTGAAAAGCCAGTGGACTGCATTCGCCATTGTGTCCACATTTTAATGTGGCTGTAGCATTGTGTCTTAGAATAAAAGATAACTGGCCAGTCCATTTATTTCTGATTGAGTAAGACCAGTGTTCCAAAGACCTGCTCCACCTATTGCTATACCACCATTATACCTAATCAACACTTCAGATCAAATTCAAAACCAGAACTATTTCTGGGCCTGCCTATTAATAGCATACTACATAGTACAGGGGCTCTTCGCTATATGTTGACCCAGTATCTGTATTTTTGCAGTCTTGTTGTGAAGTTATTTAGAGCCATTTTTGTTGAATCAGTCCCACACTTATGTTGTTTCATCCCAACTGCAACCAACCAATGATGTCTGTAAAAAAATTACGTTTTTAAGAATACAGTAATTATCATTGTTTAATTTTTCATGGTAAGACTATAAAAATATGAAAAAGTGTTTGAGAATACAGTAATTATTTCGGTTTAATGTGTCAAGGAAAGACCGTAAAAATACCCAGAGAGAGAATGTGTTTAAAAATAATTACATAATGTTGTCTAATATGCGTGTACCTAGACTAGGCTGCAGAATTAAAAAAAAAATGTAATTAAAGTAAAATAGGTGTTTGTGATTAGGAATACAGCAAGAAAAAATGCAATGACACAGTTGTATGTGTGCATTTGTGTGCATTTGGAATTGGAATACTGTATCATGAGCTTAGACTAGGCTGTTTTTGACTGGTTGTCATAAGAGACAACGTAGAACATATCTCTCCTTTTTTCATTGCTTCTGATGGTATTAAATGGGTCATTATCTGCCACAAGAGTATGTTAAACTACAACCTCTCCAATTTATATTAATTTGTATGGGAGTAAAACTCCCCTTTGGAAGTCATTTCATACAACATCTTCATTTTTTGTGACGTATTGTATAGTGAGGAGCCCCTGTACTACAGCATCTGCCATAAATAAACGTTTCTTGAGTATATTATCAGTCAACCTTAGAAGTCTATGGGGCCTCCTTGGATTCATTTTGAATGGGCATTTCCTTATCCAAATTCTTTTTTTAGAAGAGGTGAGGGCTCATTGGAGTGTACTACAGTGGATATAATCATCGTGACATCACGGTCTGAGATACGGCATGCTGTACCGTGGTTTTGTGCTCATTCCTTTGCTCGTTTATATGTTCTTGTTTCAAGACAAGAGTCTTGTGTCCCCACGCTCTCTCCCCAGTTCTTTCACTCTTTGTAGTGCAGAACACTGAAAACCAAGAATTGGTTGTCTGAGGCTAAAGGCTTTGTCCATGAAAGCAGAAGAAAAGATCCAAAAAGTATTGTTTTAATCAAAGAATTTTACAAGGTACATAGAATGATTTGCTGTTAACAAGACGGGACTGAATGACAGATGTCTGATAGATGTGTTCCATTGAAGTGGATACCCGCAACGGGAGGGTACAGAATTATATATTCAGACTGCATTGGGCAGAATGTAGAGGTTTTTTTTTTCCAGAAATGCTCCTGTTTTCTGCAAATTATCTGTAAGCAGGCAGGTCCAGAAACAGAGCTTTTAAATTCGTGAAAAAGCATGCGGCACCATATAAACTATGGGGTGGTTTATGCAGGAAGGATTTCTCCTGGCAGAGTAGACCTCCACACATATGGAGCTCTTCCAGATGCACTTCAGAAAAAAAAAAGAAAAAGAAGAGAAAATCTATCAGAGGCAGGCGCACATCTCTGTTTAATTTAGTGACCAACTCTGACCTCGTGGGGAGTGGGGCGTGACACTGAACACCGAACTGGAGTCTGAGGTCCACGCCTCATTGGCCGGTCTGGGATTGTGTGCACCTCACCATTGTCCTCTGCCCCGCCCTATTCTGCCTGAGACGGGTTTACCTATTATTCGATGGAAGGAGACCGTGAGGGATGAAATGGAGTGTCTGTCTTTGGGGGGCAGATAACACAGGAACCACACTGATAAGCCCTCGCCTGCTTCGACTGCCGCGTGCCCTTCCAGCTTTCAGAGCTGAGCTGATTTCCTCTCGTCCAATGGCAGCCAACCTGTCGGACAGCGTTGTTCATCTGTTTCACCTGTTTGGAACTGGCTTTACGGACATTTTGGTCATCCGCTTTCCGTGTGGCGTCTTCAAAATGTAGTCTTACAAAATATTACTGTAAAGGGCTTCAGCCTGTTGACGTGTTTTCTGACCGCATCACTAACTCCGGTCTCCATGGCAACTGTTGCTCTCCAGTAGTAATTTACACAGAAAAAAAAACCCCACAGACCCACACACATAAAACACTCATTCTAACAAGACTTACGGTCATACCGTGGTATCATTGATTCTTCATTTTGAATGTATGGTTTCTGACAAATTATTTTCACCTTGATTTGAAAGGCAGGGCTAGACATCTAAACATCATCTAAACATAAAATGTCAGATCATTACATTTTATGTATACCTTTGTTTGCTTGTGTGTAAAGCAAACACCAAATGTGGGAGACATTGTAGAGAAATGCCCCATCCCCAAATGTTCTACACAAGAATGGTCATCGTGTCGGGGGAGTAGAACAAACTGTACGCTCAAGACAAATGTTCTTCAGTTCTTCATGTGACTAATGACTTGATGGAACTGTTGGAGTCCATATTGTCAGTAATACAGAGAGAAATGGAGGTAAGACGCACAAATCTTCAGAATAGAACATTGGCTTCTACTCTCTCATGAATGGATATGTTTCAGACAAAGGAACAATAAATTCTATTTTATTCAGATTTTCACAGATGGTGAAATTGTCTGTGTGTACCAGTTCACTCTTGTGTTACTGTGAACATTTTAAGGACAGCTCATTTTCTGCTGAAAAATGATCTGAGAAAGTGTTAGGGAGCATGCTTCGTTGCATGAATTTAGAATATGGTGTGTGGCTAACTTCCCGGTGTGACTGCTGACAATACAGTATTTGTGATTTCAGAAGAACAACACACAAGTGATATTTGAATGAGAGACCATTACTTTAAAAAAAAAAAAATCTCCCTTCAACAGCTGTGTGAAACCTGCAGGTTCAAACCTGTGGAAATGGTGGTGTCCTGGAGAACAGAGGAATCTCACACAGTGCGATTCAGCACTGACGCACATTATTGTTAGCGGCATGCTGTTCTGTGCCTCAAACTGTCTGCTAGTGATTCACCCGTCATCATTGGTGCTCCACGGTTGTTTCACGTTCTTGCATATGTTCGTTCAGGGGGCTCGGATACTCCCATGAGGCAGTGCTGGTTTACCGATTTTCTAGCGTATCGCTCCGCTGTTTGTGATGCCCCTGTCTTCTGGGGGTCTGTTTCTGCTGAAATTAACATCATGCTCTTCCCAGGTTCACATGCTGAGGATGGACAGTAAAGCTTGCGATTATTTATTTTCCTGAAAAAAAATCCAAACGTGTGACCGCTTTCCTCTGTAGTGAAACATTGAAGGGTTTGACGTAGGTTTGCAGTGCTTTGGTAATATCGGTAATAATAAGTCAGCCATTTTCTATGCCATCCAGGCTTTGCTCCCTCTGCACTCCGATTTTTCCTCCCCAGATCACCAAATATTTCTCCGTGCCTCTGTCCTCCAAATTTGTAAGTGTTTCCCATTCCTAATGTATTCACACCTTTGTATTTGTTGGTGGCAGTTTAATCAGATATCTCTAATTGTGTTTACCACTGCTTAGTACACACACACTCCGTAATTGGTAGCATGATTAGACCAGCCTTTATTTAGTTGGATGGTTCCAAGCATAGCTGTGGTGCGGTAATTAACAGCCTTGATTTAAAATGTGTGTAAATGCTATTAGCATACATGCAGAGAAGGAGGCAGATGGCTGGAACAGATTTGGCCTCGTTGTGTCTTTCTTTCCAGCACTTCATTGCAGCTTCCTCAGTCTCCCAACCAAGAAGGGGAATGAATGAGAAGTGGTGTATCTCTGCTTCTCGTCCTAAAGACTAGCAAGAAGATGCACTCAACATTTAATTGACGTTATGAGGAAGAGTGTGAACCTCCCTGTCGTTTCTGGTGAAAGCAGATTCCTTCAGTTGTGTTAAAATAACAAACACACTCATTATAGCGGAAAATATGCTGTGTATGGCTACCAATGCTGTTACCCACCTCAGGCCCTCCCTTGAAAAGCAATTTTGCTGAATAAATACCACATGTGACATTTTTCTCATTGCTAATTTATTATTTTTTGATATGCTGCAGATACTGCAGATGATCTAAATGAAAGTAGAATTTCGACTATCTGTACATTGAAGATCATTTATGCCCGGAAATGAGATACATTATGGAAATGGGTTGTGGGGACCGATGTGCACCAGGCAGCATGAAAAGGAGCGAGTGTGTTTAGGAATAACTGCCATAGTGAAAATAGCGGATGCATTACCGCTTCTTCCCAAAACAGGACGGGGATGTGAGCTATGGTACCGCGGAAACAACATCCTTGTTAATCGCACCGTGTTATTTTTATTATGTACAGAAAAATTGTAGTCCTTAATCAAGGGAACATGTGGTGTACGGCTAGGTAGTGTAATTGTTTGCCTGAGTGTCTGTGGGCTGTGGGCAGGTGAATCCGTGGAGGAGGGAAATGTTTTCAGTTGTGTAGGAAAGGCTCCTGAGGGCCTGTTTATACACCGCAGTGTCTGATCTGCTGTCAGAATTTAAATCAAACACATACCTTAGCGCGGTGCTCGGGGATTTCGGGCTCAGGCCAACCCGGCCTCGCGTTTCCGTGCGGTTTCTCCCGACATAAACCGGGGAAATAAATAAACAAACAAACAAACGCGGGACCCATCGGTGGCAGATGTAAAGCCCAAGATGCCTTTCAATTCCGTCCCCACAACACAGGCTCGTTCCCCTTCGTTTGTGCGACTAATTACCTTGTAATTAAAGACAGGGTAAGATGTGGTGAAAAATGAGCTTTCGCTCTGTCTAATTTGGAAATCCGAGTGAGGGGATTGAGAGTATTCTTGTGCATGAAAAAGTAGGATGATCACATGGTATCTAATTAAATGTGAATTCTGAGATGAAAGAAATGAATTGCTGCCCTATTCATCTTCTGACAGTCAAGTAAGGCCTGACTGTTTTCTTCTACAGCAAGAGGATGATTCTGGTTCATTCAGATTTGATTTGTTTTTTTATTGAGATGAGCCTCGGTCCATAGTTTTCACACATAGGTTTCATGCCCCACAAGTTTCTGCTGCTTCTTAGATTGGGGCAGTACACTATACTGTAGGAACATACACTACACTGTGGGAACATGCAGTAGATTTTTAGAAACTTACACTAGATTCTAGAAACATACACTTCTTTGTGGGAACCTGCACTAGACTGTAGAAACATGCACTCCACTGTGGGAACATAAATTGGATTGTAGAAGCATACACTACATTATGGGAGCATACACTAGATTCTAGAAACATACACTACGTTGTGGGAACGTACGCTACATTGTAGAAGCATACACTAGATTGTAGAAGCATACACTAGATTGTGGGAACATTCACTGGTTTGCGGGAACATTGGCTTTCACGGTGGTGAACACCTGAGTGAAGCAATGACTCAGGCTTCAGCACAGTTGTATACACAAAACCAAATGGCCCAGCCTGCCCACAAACACTCACAAGACAAAGAACTCGGTGATTTTGATCCCCTGGTATTACATCAAGTAGTCACGATTGTACAGAATATGGAACATTTGTCTGTACTACATGTACACGCGCTACACGGGGGGACGCGGAGTCCCGCCCCCTTTTTTTTTTTCGATGGCGTGATGAATGGACAAATGATGCATAGCATTCAACATGCACACTAGACTAATTTCCCATTAGTGTTAACCTGGAACTGTGCAGTGTAATCATGATTAATCATCGTGGCTTAATGAGAAACACCCCATCTGCATGTTGTGGTGAGATAACATGCCTCTACATATTAATAACCGCACGCTGACCAGCAGGCGGGTCTGGGCTCCCCCGTGGACGCGCTGGCACGCGGCTCGGACCGCGGCTGCCAGGCGCGGGGCTTGGGAGGGGTGCGCGCAGGCGACATCGGCCCCTTTGGCGACGAGGGGCCTGGTCACCCCGTGCGGGGAATCTCGCACTAAAGCATGCCGGTATACCAGATTCATATCCGGAGGGCCACTTTTGACCCATCTGGTGCCATCTGTCTCTATTGATATGGCCAAAGGGGGAATGGGGGTGGGGGGTGGTACCTCAGTGGTCACTTGAATTGTCTTCTGATGAAGGGACGTATGGTCCTGGGTTGACCTAATTGCTGATTGGTTAGTGTTTGACACTGATGGGTGGGTATTGGGTCCTTTTATAACATTCCAGTACTGTCCTCCTGATTCCGCTTTGGCTATATTTCCTGCCCAAAATCCTCAGTGCGATGGGATGTCTGATGGTATCTTCGAGGTGTAAGCGATTCATGTTGATGTACCGTTGGTAATTTAACTCCTGTTTTGTTTTAAATGTGTTTGATTGGATGCTTGCTTATCCCCAGGGTCAGCTGATGTTCACAGTGAAGCAGGCTAACCTTGTTTTGTTAACTCAGAGCACCACAACTGCACGACAATCATGAAGCTCAGGAATAACTCTAGATGATCTCTCGCTAATCTCTGAATCTATCATCAAATGCAGTGTAAATGAGTAAGGCAGCCATCACCTCATCCACGCGGTGTTCAGGGTGGACAGCGTTGTGCGTGCTGGGCAGCCGAGGCTCAGTGAGGTCACCCAGCGTGTTGGTGGCTTCAGCTGCGGCTTCGCGAACGTCCGCCCTCCTCCGCGGAAACGATGGCGCTCGCGGCGTCGCGTGGCGGTCCGACCTCGGTGCCCTTCGCTGTTCGCGTAAACCGGCGTGACGGGGCGAGAGGGAAATTTATTCCGGGGCGCAGCGGCCCGGCTGTCCGCCTGAGCGCGTGACGCCTCGGTTACCCTCCGGGACGGGACGGGGTTCAGGTGGATCGACTGGTACGGCTCCATCTCGCCGGAGTTCAGAGGCCGCTGAATAATGAGGGGGAAACAAGGCTGACCTTCCCGCTCCCGGCCAGATGGGACAAACACCGAGGCCAGCGACAGCGGTCCTCATTTATCTACATCAAACGAGCGAGCGTTCGGGCCCCTCTCCGTTTGAGCTGAGCCCGTGCGGCGCCGGGGCCTGGTCCGGGCCCTTGGACGCCGCGCCGCTTCAGATGGACGGCCCGCCCCCGCTCACCACTCCGCCCCTGCTCCTCGTGTGCGTGCGGCCCGTCGGTCGAAAGCCTCGCCGTCTTAAATGCGCCTCTGATTTTCGCGCCGTGGGAAGTGTTGAGTCTCCGAGCTCGGGGAGCTGCGGTGTGGGGGGGAGCTGGAGTTTTTCTGTGGGGGCCAGCTTCACGCCGAGGCAGCGACGCGGAACAGCCGATAAGAGCGGGCGCTGGAATAAAGAATGCAGTTTCCCTTCAGTGCCTGCCCTCTCCCCTGCACTGCTATTTCATTGTGCCCTGGTTTTGAGCTCCTGGAACGGCCTGTGTATGGATTTGAGGCCCCTGTGGGTTTTGCCGAGCAACAGCACTGTTTGATCTGCATTAGCCCTTGTAGCCCAGCCAGGGCTACCTGGGAGCTGGAAACAGGATTTGAATGGGGATCGTTATGTCGCCCCCAACTGCTGAACCAGACTCCGCGGTAAACCCTCGCTCCTGCCGGACCGGCTATGGTGGTAACTGCATCCGGATAATCGGACTACATTATGGGAGCCGACCCCGTGCGACCCGCTCCCGTCGGCCAATCGCAGGACTCTTCCCAGCAGCCATTACACAAGCGGCTGCCGTCCGTGCGCTCTTCCCCGAGCCACCGAACATAAACTACATTTTGTTTTTTTCGGAAACGGACCGTGGTCTTTGTTTGCGAGGCGGGCGGCGGCTGCGCTGGTGGGAGATTTATAAAATCGCAGCCGGGCGAATAGGCAGAAACAACAAACGTGAAATAGTGCCCCGCGTTAAAGCAAGGAGAGGGCTCGGAATGCTTAAATATCCTGGCATTGATTCCGGGACGGAGCGGATGACACATGTCTGATTGAATTTGCTGTTAGATTTATAAGCGGTGGAGCGTGTGAGCCCCCCGGGGGCCCCCTGCGCGGGCGGGAGGCGGAGGAGAGAGGGGGCCGGGTCCGTTACCCTCCCCCCCCCCCCCCCCCCCCACGCCCGGGGTGCCGCGGGGCCCCCTCAAGTGAAACCTCATCTCTCTGGAGGTCTGCGTGTGCCGCGGCGGACGCTGGGGGGAGTGATAACTCAGCGGGCTGATGGCTTCCGCCCGGCCTCCCCCTGACTCACCGCCGCTCGCCGGGCCCTCGTCCATCTGAACCGTGGCAGGAGACGTGACGGTCCCGCCGAAAAGGAGAAGGGGAGCGCGCCCGAGATTAATCGCGCTCCTTCCCCCCCCTGGCTGTGCAGGCGGGCGGGGGCCAGGCCAGGCCAGGCCAGGCCGCAGGACTTTCCCATCAGGGAGAGCGGGGTGCGGCTGAAGAATCATCTACATAAAACCTGCACGGCTTCCCCTCTCCTTTCCTCTCCTCCTCCTCCTCCTCCTCCTCTTGATTTAGCGCCACTTTAGCCCACCCTCCCTCACCTCTCCCCCCCCCCATTTCTCCTGGGGGAGGGTGCCAGTCTCGGCTGAAATTGGGTTTTGACGGTTTCCCTACCTGCAGAGGTCCGGAGGTGCGTGCGCTTGTGGTGCGGTGGTCTCTAGCTCCTCTGCCACAGTTACAGGGCCAAGGTGTTAGATTTAGAAAGGGCACAACGGTCACGGTTCACAACGATGCTGTTTTTGCCGGGCTGCAGGAATGCAGGCATGCTTTAGCGGTGTGGTATATCAGGGTGGACGTGGTTGTGCCCCACAGGCCAGAGCTTTCACCATCGTCTTCCTCAGACAGCGTCCGCGCGCCTCTAGGGGCTGCCTGCTGAGAGCGAAGGAGTAATTCCTTACACACCGTTTGATCCTGCCAAATGTAGTTTGGGATTCAAAGAGCCTTCCACAATACAGCATGTCCGATGTCGCTCTTGAAGACTCGCTGGGTCTTCACTAATATATTTGCTAAATGGCTGCCAGATGCTTTATTTTAACAGCTATGCAACAGCACAGACCCTCTTTAAACAATTGACTAGCGTGTTAAACTCTTAAACGTTGCTTATAAAATATGTGCTTTCTGAAACATTGCATGCGGATTTGCGATGTCTGATGCTTCCAGACGCATTCTGTGACCTTTTCTTATTATTCAGCAGGTGATTGTGGGAGAAAAATGAATACAGATTTCAGCTCGTTTGAACGCCTTCTCAAAAAAACGTGCGAATCCCGCGCGCAACAGGGAAGCGCTCATTATGGAGACGCCATCATTGCACTGTTTTGGCTTTGATTGAATAAGAAAATGGCTGTTTGTTCCCCGGTTCATTAGCTGAGTTAGTTCAGTGATTTAGGTGCTCCGATATCATAGCTAAAACATTTTAATCATATTTTCCTCACGATTAGCAGTTATAATGACCATTTACAGTCATTTTTGTTAGATATTTTATGGTCTTTGATATAACAAAAGGTATGGGGCTTGATGTTCCGGCTTTTGTAACGGTAGCTGATTGTTATAGGCGTGTGATTTGGAGCATGGGGTTGGAAGGTAGCATAATGAATGGGGAGAGATTGTCTGTGATTTTGCCCTTCATGTGTGCGTACATATTTTCCATGGGCTGCCTGAATTGCAGTCGGGCATTGCCAGTGTATGTCAGAGAGGGCACTGTGTTATTGTGCTCGCAACATGAAAGGATTTTTTTTCCTGAAAAAACTGCAGGGCGTCAAAACATAGTCCTCTATTTCTGTACTTCCACTACAAATAGCAGCGAAGGAAATTACAATAATCTGGTTATTTCGCTTCCTGCAGAGTTATAAAAACAAGTTTATATAAATCGCCCTATTCCTCCTCAGGTAATTGTTTGAGGCAGGCTGACGTGGGTGTACCTCTGTTACCTGCTCTGGCCTCCTGCCTTCTGAACTCACGGTTTCAGGGGCCATTGCGGAGGGCTGACAGAGCGACCGTGAAATGGAGGTACGGCCTTTACCCCCACCCCTCACTGTCACGAGTTCCCATGGCCTCTGAGTTTCAATTCGACACACCCACGGACCCCAGACCCCATTACTCGACAGGGAGGACAGAAGCGCTGTTTTAAAGGATGAACAAAAGCCGCTTTTCCACCGCATGGTACCGGCTCAACTCGACTCGACTCTACTCAACTTTTTTGGTTTTCCATCGGGCAAAAGTTGTGGATAGTAACTGATACCTGGTACTTTTTGGTATCACCTCCGTCAAGGTTCCAGGTGAGCTGAGGCGATACCAAAAGGTGACGTGAAAACACCGCAGACCACTGATTGGTCAGAAACGGCAGTTTCATGCGGCGTCGCTATGGTGACCAGCTACGTTGACTGGGGTACTGTCTGCAGTGGAAAACGAAGTACCTGGTACCAAAAGCGAGTAGAGTCGAGTCCAGTTGAGCCGGTACCGTGCGGTGGAAAAGCGGCTGAAGACTCACCTGGCTGCCACACTCACCTAAGCTCTAACACAATGGCGGCAGTCTCTCTGCGTAGCTTCCCTCTCTAAACTGACATTTACAATCAAGGACGGCGTCAGTAAGTGACGGCATAAGAATAAATAATCACTGTCACCCACAACATTAATTAATCCAGCCGTGGTGCCGGTTTTGTTATGAAATTACTTTTGCTGATTAATTTAAAGAAGTCGTGTTGCTTTTCTGACAAATGTGAACCGAGTCTAAGCAACTCACTGAAGATTAAAGGGACCAGAAATAATCTCAGCAGCAGGAGGAAATGTGTCTGGCAAAGCAGCCTTTTTTCCATAAGAATTTGTTGGATGGCATCTTGCCTGTGTTAATGGATTTCAAGGAGAGATTTGTGTAATCGCACTGGACATTACTTGCGTGTTTGGACTACTAAAACACAAGGCTGTCTGTTTCCATCTCCGAGAATTCCAAAACTGTCTTTAAGGCCCAGATTTGGTTGTCAAATTTCTTTCACATTTTTTAGTCTCTAGTTGGTTGTTTGCCTTCATGAATAAGTCAGTAAATGTTTGCAATCCATCTTGAAATGCTTGACGCTTTAACTCAATTTTAAATGACAGCAGGCTTCAGTTTTAGTGCACTGCAGTTTCAGATGCCTAATTTGTGTATCAGAACAATTGAAATTTAAGCCAATTTCAGCAGAAAAAAAGCAAAAATAACTGTCTAGCTACATTTATTAGAAGGATGTATGGTAGTTCAAGGTGTTTGAAATTACAATATAGATGCAGTTCTTTGTTTAGGGGAATACCTGGATATAAAGACATGGACATAGGGACTGTTGAGATGTAAAAAAACTCAACTGATAAGAATGTAGGAGAAAGTAAGTAAATTGAGCCTGCAAACATTAAAAAGCTTTATCCAATGCAGACATTCACAGTTTTTTTCAAATCAGTTAATCATTCCTGATTATGGTTCCTGTCCTGTGGTTTGTGCGACGCTGGGTAGAGGAAGTCACAAACTCCGCATGCAGATAACCCCTGCCAGGTGCATTATGGGTCTTGCCTCAAAATTCAGTGAGCTGGAAAGACGCATCCAGACTTTGAAGCGCCCGCGCTTAAATATTAAAACAACGCTCGCAATTATAACTTGGGCTTGAATATACATGAAGGCTGTGCCGAGGAAAGGAGGCTTCACGCTGTTTCGTGTTTAAAATGTGTGCGTTGATTAGCACCGGCGCGCTTAAGAAGGCGGGACCCAGCTGCGTTTCCACTGATAACCGTTCGGGCGCCATCGATGAGTTAAAAGTTAGAGAGCGAAAGAAAAAAAAAAAAAAAAGACAACCACTCCACATCCGGTAATTAAAAGAAGCAACGCTTCAATTTCATGGTTGCGAGAGATGTTTTATCGTCCAATGTTGAGCCCAACGTCGTTTAGCGGCTCTGACAGTCGTGGCGTATTCGCCAGCAGGCTGCGTTCTGCTAATAAACCGCGATCAGCCTCAGTTAAAGAGGTGACTAAGGCATGAGCAAAAACGTATTTGCTGCAAGTGCGTGAACAATATCAAGGGCTATTTTCTGTCTCCTTGGAGTGAGCTGTGTAATAAGGTAAATAAGTTGACTCGTCTGGGGTGGGAGACCTCTGCCAGGGGACAGTGGTGGGTGCAGTGCATTTTGGTCCGCGAAGCAGTCTTTCTTGTGTCCCCTCAGGTGCCCCTGTCTCACCTCTGTGACCCAGAGCTGAGGCGTTGAGTCAGATCTCTCTCAGACCCACAGTGAGCTCGCTCGCCGTCTCCTGCTTTCATCTGTTTTCCTTTGTCATTCCCAGAAGCCTCTCTGATTTCAGGGGAGGAAGACGGATGTACAAGCGACTTGTTCTCAGATCAGACTGTAATATTCGCTCACTTGTTCAAGGGCTGACCTCACAGGACTCTGCCTCGGTGGATGAGAATAAATGAGGCGGTGACTGCTAGTGAGAGGAGGGTGGAGGTGCCAGAGTTTACTTCCTTGGTTGTAATTTAGTCGCCTTTCTGATGGAAGATTTTTTTTCTCTCTCTCTCTCTCTCTCTCTCTCTCTGTCCTCGCGTCACTGGTGGCGAAGTGCAAGCCTCGCCGCCAGAGCGGAGCAGGTGAGCCGAGGAGAGGCGGCGACCGAGATAACTAACAGACAAAATGCGCGGATGAATAATTCACACTGCGCCTGAATTTTCAAGGGCGGCTCACAAAATTGCTCTGAGAGTTGCAGCCAGAGGCGTAGCAATTTTACTGAGAGGCTAACAAACACATTCTAATGAAAAGCCTTTTCGCTGTGTGCGGTGCGCTTGAAAAGCGGTTTCTTCTCAAAATATCTGACGAGGGCCCTCCTCAATGTACAGGGAGCCACTCTCTCTCTCTCTCTCTCATCTGGAAACCCGCTCCTCGGTCTCAGTCTTTTTTCTATGAGCTATGTACATTGGATTGAGAATTATACATGATCCCCTGGCTGAGAGCAGTTGCACTACATTTCCCAACAGCCCACCGGCTGATTCAAAGGGACAATCAGCTATTTATTAACACTGCTCATTGTGCCCAATGAAGGGGATCCCTCATATTCGGGGGGGGGGGGCTCCCCAGGCACCTCCATTTGTGTCTGTTTTTCGTGGGAGCAGTCTGATTTCTCAGGAGAAAAGGCGAAATTAAGCGGCTCATATTGCAGCAACGGCCCGCCTTCCCTTTCTTCCTAGTCTGTCACCATTTCAGCTGAGGGGAAATGAATAGGCAGTGTCTGTCACGGGGAGGCCCTGGAGGCTGATTGGTGCTGAGGCTCTGTGCTGGGTGCGGAGCTGGCCTGAGGATGCCTCTAGGCCCCAGAGACAGAGGCACTGGGGAAGGGAAGGTACTGAGCTGTCTCGCCCGGATGGTGATGCTTGCCGGGAACGTGGATGCAGAGAAGTCTTAGAGCATGACTGGGGGGCTTATGTGTAGCCCTGGTCTGGAAACCACTGTGATTAAGAACAACCACCCAGAAAAGAAACAGCAAATGGATTGACTGTGAGGTCCTTTTCTTCCCCAAAGTGCTAAAAGAAGTCTGCTTTATTCTAATACTCTTTTTTGAAATATTTTGAAGGTGATCAATCGAATATGTGGGATTAATTTCCATAGAGGAGAACACATCAGGCAGAGATTTAATAAATGGGTTGCCCTTTAACCAGATTATTAAATCAACTGTCACATCTCTGTGAAAGCCGTTTTACTGTCTGGTTCCCAGATTTCTCTGTCTTTCTTTTGCCTTGTTTTGTATTTCTAGTGAGGGACTCATCAGAGAAATAGCCAATATATAGTTACAGTCTCCGAATGCAATTACCCTGAAATTGCATGGAAAATAGTGTGCGCAAATCAAAAGTTTTTTTTTTCCCCCCTCCTTTTTCGAGCAGTATTTTTAATACACATTGGCAATCAAGTAAACAGTGAGCCGGTATTAGAGATGGAATAAAAATAAAGGGAAGTGGCGGAGTGATTTATGAACTGCTGTAATTGCCGTTCCGTGTTCTGCGGTATTTACAGCCTTTATTCTCCGGCAGTAAAGCTCCTCTTTTTTGGCGTGGTGGTTCTTCTTCTCTCTTTTTTTTTTTTTGGTAAAGAGGGGGCTGCAGCCCGAGAGCAGTAAGGTGTAAAAGCCACGCGCTGGAGGAATAATTCTCTCTCGCAGTTTCGGAGTTTTAATTACACCTGGCGCCCCGGCGAGACCCGGCCGTTCATTCCGAGCCGATTTTCGGCGGACGGCGACCGAGGGCGTTCGGCGCGCCGCGGGTCGGTACGAAGCCCGTCTGTGCCCCGCGGAGGGGCCGGGGACGGCCGCGGAGAGTGACATGTCAGAGGGGCGACAGACAGCGCCTGTCACCTCTCGTACCGGGGCCTGCTCTCCTACCCATCACCCCCTTGGGAGGAGCCCAGTAATATGTGCTCCGTCTGATTCCGCCACCCCTTTGTGTTGCGCCATGACGGGCACCTCCACCTACCCAATTCTTTGGCGTACCGGATGGTTCGTTTAAGAATTTCAGCCCACAAACTGATGGACATTGGTTGTAAAATGGGGCTGCTGTCGTGTGGTTTTACTCACTGAGATGTGGCTAGATGACTTGGTCTTGGTGCAGCTGTGTGGTTTTACTGAGTGATATATGGACCGATGCCTCAGTCGTGGTGCAGCTGTGTGGTTTTACTGAGCGATATATGGACCGGTGCCTCGGTCCTGGTGCAGCTGTGTGGTTTTACTGAGCGATATATGGACCGGTGCCTCGGTCCTGGTGCAGCTGTGTGGTTTTACTGAGCGATATATGGACCGGTGCCTCGGTCCTGGTGCAGCTGTGTGGTCTTACTGAGTGATATATGGACCGATGCCTCAGTCGTGGTGCAGCTGTGTGGTTTTACTGAGTGATATATGGACCGATGCCTCGGTCCTGGTGCAGCTGTGTGGTTTTACTGAGCGATATATGAACAGAGGCCTCGGCGCTGTTTAGATGATCACCCAGGAACCCCCCGCTTCCGTGGATGAAGGATGAGTCCGGGAACACATTATTTGAGGCACACGGCAAGGTTGCGGCGACGCGTTAAATGTAATTGCTCGGGAATTAGTGTCCCCCCTCCAACACTGTTCTGGGGTAGGAATTTAATTTTGAAAGGGCCGGTTTTGATGGAGTGAGGGAAGCGCGGGGCATCACTCAGAGATACAGTAATATAAAGCGCGCCGCTGAAAGCTGCCCTCTGCGTCGTGCGTCTCGCGCTCCCCTGCTAAAAATAGCTGTCATCAAGGTGATGAATTCAAATTGAAATCTATGCCTTAAAATGTCACCCCCAAATGAAAAGCTCATTCCGCAGAGGGGACACCAGCTGAGCTTGGCTGAACGTTATTTAATGCCGCGGAGCTGGGAGCGGACGTGTATGGCTCCGGCTGGTCCCTGCAATCCCCCTTTTTTTATGCAGGTCTCTTCCGCCCGTCCGCACGGGGACAGACAGCGACCTTCGCTCACAGTTCACACCTAGCGATGGAGTAGCCCCGTTGTGGGTGTGTTTGTGCGTGTGTGTGTGTGTGTGTGTGTGTTTTATGTACTGTACATTTACAAAATTATGTTTCAGTGACTTTACCCCTGAGAACCATGTTGATTGTAAGCATCAGAACTTTGAAAGGAAATGAAGTGTGTTCCCATGCATAGAGGGTATTCTATGGCAAATTATATTATTACAGTTTTAGCCATTTTGAAACATTTCTTCTTTAAGTACAATATGTATAAGGAGTATTATAAGAGATCCTAAAATATAGATTAGCCAAGATGAGGAAGCTCAAGGTTTCAGCATTCAGAATGTCCTGTTCAATTCTTTAGTGTAAGTTACACATTCCATTGTGTAAATCAACAATGAATGATTACTGAAAATTGTATATATGTGATCACAACTTCTTTGCACCTCACTGAACAAAAGAATCAACTCAGCAAAGGAGCATTCTCCTGAACATAGCTGTCATGTTATGGGTCTTGATTGAACCCCTTTCATACACTGATGTGAATTTGTATGGGCAATACAGCACGTAGCAGACACACACCTAATTTGAACATTCAAGGTATGTGGAGCAAGTCACTTTTATACTGTTGATTTGTATTGATTGAGAGGCATAACAAGCTCAGGCAAATCAGATTTGCCCCCTCCAAACAGACTGGACTAATACTTTATACGGTGAGATTTTATTCCACACTGATCAAACAAATCAAGCAGAGAAATATTACCCCTCGAGCATCGCATTTCTGTGAATGTGGTTCGAAATGCTATTTTTAACAGTCAATTTGTCTTAATACTGACACATTTTCAGGAAGTGTCACAAGTGTTGTTTTGAGCTATGTAGCGGAGCAAATGAAAAGCCTACACACCTTTCTCTTGAAAAATGACAATGGGTGCAAATGACCATTGTGTTTTTGTTTTCGTGTTTGAAAAATGCTGAATAACATTCAGATTTTCATGAATTGCACATTACATTTCAATAGAATGTCTAATATAGACATTTTGATTGCATTCATTGCGTGCCTTTTCTTCCAGTATTTTGTATCAAATGCTAATTCTGGCTATTCTGTGTAATCTAATGACCTAAATGTTTACAGCTTTGAACAGCAGTGCTTGCTACATATTTCTCTTATCAATCTCATACTGTACCTTTAGTTGATAAATATCTTATTTCTTCAGAATTCTGGTTGCAGAATGCCCAAACAGCACACAAAATGTTATTATAAGAGGTTCCTACCAGTACTTGAAGAACCAGTAAGTAGCACCACGCGGGATTCAATAAGGTCTATGTTTAATATGGAGCTTACGCTTGTAATAAAACAAAATTCTCTGTATCGAGCAATTAGGACGTGTGTGTGCAGAGGAAACATGGCTCGTGTTGTACCACCCCGACTGCCAGTCTGCCCGTAATGAAATTATGCGTGAGGGCTCTGTGTAGGAGGGAGCTAAGAACATTTCTTTCCCAAGCGCACATAAATTGGCTTATTTGCTTTGCATCCCAAGGGCACGGGCGAGGTGTCTGAGTGGCGTAGGAGTGGGCTTGGATCAAGGCCTTCCTTTGGCACACGCTATCTTATTGATTGATGATCTCAGTCTCGGCTAGCGTGGCAAAGTGCATCGGGTTCTATGCGGCTGGCTGCGTGTCGGACCGCGGCTGTAATGGTACTCACAGGTGAAACATTAATGTTTTATGCAGCTTCAAGAACTTTCATCCAGCACTATTAAACTATATACTAAAAGGTATTATATTTTCAATATATTAACCAGTGTGTATTGGAGTTAATTAAAAAAATTATATTGCATAAATATGTCCTTAAGGTGTAATTGAAAGTATTTGTGTAGTATGCTTAGACAATATAATAATAAAATAAATGTGTAGTATAATAGAAAATATAATTAAATGTAATTAAGATACAAAGATTTGCATGCATTTGCTAGATGTTTTTCGAATTATTTTATGTGATGAAAAGACTCCACTTCTTGTGTATTTTTAATTAAGTCATTCAGTATGTAAATGTAATTATGGCTATATTTACTGTTTTCCATGAGAAGGCCCAAAGCCAAGCACAATATGAAAAACATTTCCCATAAAAATCACCTTAAAAAGGGCAAAATTCACACACGTGAGCAAGTGGGCCCAACATGATCACCTAACATCATGGTAGCATGTGGCAAACTATATATTTGTAAAATGTTGGCATTGAATGCCTATTGACTGTACAGTATTTTAATCTTTGACAGAATTTCATGAATTTGAATGGGCGACATAGCTCAGGAGGTAAGACCGATTGTCTGGTAGTCGGAGGGTTGCCGGTTCAAACCCCGCCCTGGGCGTGTCGAAGTGTCCTTGAGCAAGACACCTAACCCCTAACCCCTAACTGCTCTGGCGAATGAGAGGCATCAATTGTAAAGCGCTTTGGATAAAAGCGCTATATAAATGCAGTCCATTTACCATTTACCATTTGAATGAGTGATAAAAAGCAAGCAGTAAAGCAGTGCAAATGTCATCACCTTGATGTGTCATCACTACAAACGAATGAATGGAAAACCTGATGTCTCCTGCGCCATTTTGTCCCGAGCGGTGCATTTGGTAAGCCCTGATTGGATGCCTGTGGTTGTGTGGGTCTCCTCACTGCCTCCTGTGAGGGCGGCACCGTGCTTCTGCGTGCGCCTCCTGTGGCGGCGCATTGGTCGTCAGGCCCGACTGTGGGACCCGGTCCCACTGTACGGTTTAGCGGAGATATGAAGAGTGTGTGTGTGTGTGTGTGTGTGTGTGTGTGTGTGTGTGTGTGTGTGTGTGTGTGTGTGTGTGTGTGTGTGTGTGTGTGTGTGTGTGTGTGTGTGTGAGAGAGAGAGAGAGAGAGAGAGAGATAGAGAGAGGGAGAAATAGCGAGAGAGAGAGAGAGATAGAGAGAGGGAGAAAGAGTGAGAGAGAGAGAGATAGAGAGAGGGAGAGATAGAGAGAGAGAGAAAGAGCGAGAGAGAGAGATAGAGAGAGGGAGAAAGAGCGAGAGAGAGAGCGATAGCGAGAGAGTGATGGGAGGGTTGTGACAGCCGTGTTTATCCTCTCGCGTTGGGGGAAAAGCAGCCCGGCTGAACAGCCATGCAGCTCATTAACGGGGAGTATAATCAGGCACGGGGGGCCGACAGCCCCGTCACGCGGCCCTAAATCTCCTGCTTCAGGGGGCACCCCGACCACGCGGGCTCCAGCGCACGCGAAGGGAGGGAGGGGAAGGGGGGGGGGTACAGGACAGCTGCTCGCCCAGCAGAGGGCCCTCACCGACTCTGTCAGAGGGCATTTTACCCACTTTATTTAACGCGCTGAGTTATGCCGCGGAGGGTCCTTCCTCACTCCATCATCACTGCCGCCGGCCGGACGCCGTGGCACGCCCATCCGGCCCCGACATGATTGAACGTCTCTCTCTCTCTCTCTCTCTCTCTCTATCTCTCTCTCTCTCTCTCTCTCTCTCTATCTCTCTGTCTCTCTCTCTCTCTCTATCTCTCTGTCTCTCTCTCTCTCTCTATCTCTCGCCCTCTCTCTCTCTCTCTCTCTCTCTCTCCCTCTCTCTCTCTCTCTCTCTATCTCTCTGTCTCTGTCTCTCTCTCTCTCGCCCTCTCTCTCTCTCTCTCTCTCTCTCTCTCTCTCTCTCTCTCTCCCCCCATCTCACCGGCGGTGACTGCACACCCCCTGAACCCTGCAGTAATATTGCGGCCGCCAGACTCTCCGTTGTCTGGGACACGGCTGAATGAAGTTCGTCCTCCGTGTCCCTGCCCTTTGGAGAGGGGGGTCTTCCGTGCTTCGCTAAATATCGTCCACGCTCCTGGATTACTGTGGGGACGGTGCCTGGTTGGCTAATTGCCCGTAAGGAAAGCTGTAGACCAGCTAGCATGAGGGTTGTCTTCTCGCTGATGGGGTTGGCCTAGACCTTTGAACAGCAGTCAACACAGTCACTGTGCGCATTTGCATGCTGTAAATCTAAGATCATATCTCTGAGGAAAATGCTATAGATAAAGTGTGGGCAATTATAGCAGACAGAAACCCCTTAATCATGCTGACTCCGACCTTGGGAGTGTCATTCCTTCATTGCTCAGGAAGTCCTTTGTCTTTCTTTACAACTTCAGTGATTTTCTTTCTAGATTTTTCTTGACCCTTCTGACTTGAGAAGAAACGTGGCCCACTTTTGTGTAAACAATGTAAATCCCCAAACTACACAGATCAAACATATTCATATTTTTTTCATTTATTAATTATCCTTAAATCCTGTTGTTCAGAATAACTCTGATGTAGAAGCCTTTCTTATTTGGGGCATATGCCAAAATTAGACTGACTTGCCCTTGGGGATTTTGTAGTATCGTGGTTCGTTTAGAAGCTGTGATGGTTACGTGTGAGGTGTGGATTTACTGTGTTGTGCAGCAGGGCCTGCTGAGAGATCAAAGAGGATTTCCTCAAAGAGACAGTCAGTCATGGGAGATACCTGCAGTGGTCTCTTCCCCAGTGTCTCAAACGCTGATAGAAAACGACAGCAATCAGCATATCACGATGCTCTGTGTTCTTTCACCACCCACTCTTGCTAACATGTTCAATGGGGCTCTGATCTGTATTTGTATCGATACATCGTCTTTTTCTGAACAGGTTCAGGTCCCTTCATGTTTTTTTTTTGTGTTTTTCCTTTCCTGATGTCTTCATCTGACCTCAAACCCCTCATGTGGGATTTATCATTTTCTGGAATAAACATGACGGTAGAACCCGGTAAAAAAAAAAAACATTTTGCCGCCTAATTATCAGCGCCAGCGTTCCCCGGCGTTGCTGGCGTCGGTACTGTAGTCGCTACGCGCGCGGCTGGCGTGCGATTCATGTGGGGCGGGCTATGCCGTCGCGCACGGGAACGAGGCGGCGGCGGATCCGCTCCGCGCTCCGGTTCCGAAAACCGCTTCTCCGCGTCGTGGAGCGGCTCTTGATTTCCCCGAGATTTTTTTCCTTTTCCGCTCCTGTTCTGTAGAAAAGGGGCCCGTGAACACTAGCAGGATCAAAGGTGCAGACACACACTTCAACCGCCTTCCCTTTCCCCCCAAGAACAAGGGTCTCTGTGTTGGGGGGGGGTGTGGTTAGTGCGGATCTCTCAGACTTCGTCTTTCATGAAAAGGGAATGCGTGCAGAACGTGTTTCTGGTGCTGAAATGAAACGGGCCCTGTTGATGAGTCGTTAGCTGTGTTTAGGCTCCTGCCTCACGCTCAGGATGGAGAGATCTGCGTTAGCAGTTGACAGAGCGCTGCGTTGGAGGTGGGGGACGGATCCTACTGCAGCGCAGAGGAATGGGCAGGTTTTTTAATCACTGCACTTCACTCAAGCAGAACTGAGGACCCCGAACGCAGAAGGTGGGAAGCAGCGCGTGTTATTAAGCTAAGTACCGGGACAGCCGGGCGCGTTGTGTCAGGCGTTACGACTCTGGTGTTGGGATAACAGCCCGTAATATGTAAGGGACAAAGCCACTGACCGGGGTCCATTTTCCTAAGGATTGTGGGGCTGTGGAGGAGCCCTCCTGGGGGGGTAGCGTTTATGCTTGATTTGAGAATTCATAACCCTTTGGAGTGGAGAGAGAGGAGTGTTTTAAGCGCAACAATGGACACCACAGAAGAGCGCGTGAGAGCAAGGTCGGCGCGGAGGCGCCCGCGATACCTGAACAATGGAGGGGCAGCGCCGAGGCAGGGGAACAGGAAAAAGAGCAGCCAGATAAGATGAAAATGTCACGCTGTCATGGAGATGTGACGGAGAGGGCAAGCGC